>NW_017673433.1:74573-133969 GCF_001879085.1 Nicotiana attenuata
AATCAGTCTCAAATATTCTCACTTTAGTCAAGGGATTTAATTTCAAACGGAAAAGTGTAAACAAGGAAAGGAAATTTGAATAAAATCCTTCACAATAGCATAAGAAGGGAAAATACACGAGGTATATTTAAGGAAAGATTTCAATAGTACTTGATTTGTAAAGAGAAAGGAAAGGGAATCAATCAAACAATTAACAAAATCAAAGTACTAAGTTTAAATCGAATGAACCAAACCAGAAATAGGTAAAGAGGGCTTAACCAAAGAAAATCAGTGGCAATCAATCAAGACCCTATCAAAGGGATCCAAAATCAATCAAGCAATCACCAAAAACCTTGGAAGAGGAGCTTCTTACATATAAAGCAAACAATTCATACAGGAGAGTTTAACATTGAAGTGTTTAGAATCGTGAACAAAAGAATACGAGTTCATCCAGAGACTCATAGTGAGTCTGAAGGTACAAGGTCCCCAAAGTGGAACCCTAATTCAATTTACCAAGAAAAACCCCCAAATTCTAGGGTTTCCCCATCGAATCAAACACAGAAACGAGAAGGCAAGTGAACAGACTCAAGGAGTCTCATGAGAATCAGGCAAATACAATGGCGGGCTTGAAACAATCAAAGAAAGGAAACCACTTTAAGGCATGAAGAACCTGCTCAGAAAAACTTTGGCATTTAAGAAAACATGCTTAACAAGAACACGAACATAGTTCAGGAAAGCAAAACATCAAGAAACTCAGTAGTAAATATGCATGGTAGAAGAGTGAGAAAAACAGACTAATCATCTGAGCATACATATAAAAGTAGAAAGACAATACATGCGTAATAGAGGAGGAAAATATACGAGCATAATACAGACAAACATCTAAAAGAAAAGAACAACAAGAATCGAAAGACTTTCAGAAACCCTAATTTTGAAAAACCAACGATTTTGAAAAGGAAATTTGGGGAAAACACTCAAAACGTCAAATATAGCATAGGTTCAACACAGATCTAGGCAAATAAACAAAGAAAGAACCTCGAATAGTTTAGGGTTTCTGAGAAACCCTAGAAATGAGAAGGCGTGGAAAGGGTCTGGTCTCGAACAGATCTAAGCCATAGCTAGGCTCTTAAAGCTCGAACACACCGGGACATGGCCGGAGAAGCCATAGAACCACATATCTACAACGGATCTGAATGGACTTTATCGAGGTCAGGCCTCGAAATCTCGAACAACCATGGTTTGGGGGAAAGGAAGGTAAGCACAGGATGTCCATGGCCGGAGAAGCCATGGACTCCGATGAGATTCTCGGAGAAGACGACGAGGGCGATTAGGGTTTCGAGTGCTAGGGAGCGTTTGAGAGGAGGACAGAGTTTGGGGGCGGCTGTCTGAGAGAAATGAGGGTTAGGGTTAGGTCGTTTGGAATTAAAAAGGAAAGGGTTGTTTGTGGTCGTTGATCAAAGGATCAACGGCCTGAATTTAAAGGGATCCCGAGCGGGTTTAGTTTAATGGGTCAGGGGTTGGGTTAAATTGGAATTGGGCTGGTCCAATTGGGCATTAGGATTGGGGCCAATTGGGTTTAAGATTAAAATGAAATTGAGGCTATAATAGAAATGAAATGTGGCCAAAATTGAAATAGCCAGTTTTCCCCTGTTATTTTATAAAAATAGTGAAAATAATTTTAAAAGAAAATTGAAGATGCTGAACCAATTAATAATACATATGTATTAATTTAAAAATATTAGAACTAATTTTACAATTATAAAACACTATTAATCGTAAAATAGGCTATAATTGCCTTTATATGCAATTAGCTTTAAAAATACCCAACAAATTTGTAAAAATATACAAAAAATTACCTTAATTATATTTGGTGTAAATATGAGAATAAAATAAGTTATTCACAAAAAATGATAATTTTGGGAATAATTATTGGATTTTGCACTGTTAAAATAGACAATAAATTGATTTAAAATAAGGAAAAATACCAAAACTCTTGGGAATGCTTATATATGCATGTATATGCTATTTTGAGGATATTTTGAGTACATAAAAATTCTTAGGGAAAATTGGGTATCAACAAAGTATTTTTGCATGTTGAAAGCAATAAATGCAGTATTGAATAAAGGTAAAGACATGAAAGAAAGAAAAACAGGGAAGAAGTTAGTTCGCGTAATGAAAGAATTGTAATAAAGTAAATAAAGAGGTAGGGATTGGGAGAGACATGATATAGCAAAATTAAAAGGTTTGTAGCAAGTGAACGTTAGGAAATAAGGGGAAATGCAAGTTATAATAAAATTAAACGTAGAGTTGCATATGAGTTCATATAAAAAGGAAATAGGGAAGAGGTTGTGCATGTAGCAATAAAAGGGAAAATGGGAGCGGGATATTCAAGTAACAGCAAAAACACGCTTATCGAGAGAGACTAATTCACAAAGATCAAGTTCATTTATGGTAAGAGCCTAAAAATATTCCCAGTAGATTCGCCATGCTGTCGCACCCCTTTTTCTCGCGAAATCCGATTTCGACACGTGACAACTCTTTGAAGGAAGGTGTTTCAAAAGAGAGAGTCTCCACCTAACGGATTAAGGTGCGTTAGGGCACCTATTTGATAATAACTTTGTTTGACCAGTTTGCATCACCAAATATCGGGTAAGGGCTCGAAATTACCTCGTAGAGAAAGTGTTAGGCACTCTTCGAGGTCCAACTGTAGGTCCCGGCCGAACTCAATTATATGAATTAGTCTATGTGATCAAAGCTAAGAAACAAGGAATTACTAAACGTGAATAAACAATTGAAAGACAAAGGGGAGGGGGTCCTAAGTTTTTTAGCCTAAAGGATCACTCCGTGCAACATAAATAATACTTCGTAACTCCCTCGAGATGGGGTGTTACTCATATTATTCAGTGGGCACAGACTATCATCTATTGCTACCCAATTACTATCTTTAAGTTGTTTACTTAAAGCGCACTAGTCAATTTTAAGTCGTGTCCAACGCGTGCACTACCCGTCCCATACCTATGGTCCAAGAGGCATTTGGACCTCTATTTCAGGGTGGTTCTATACTTCAACTTAGGCTGCTCAAATGGAAAAATACTAAGCCACAGATAAAACAGTTAGGACTTTCAAATAGAAACAAGTATAGGCTCAAGTTAGCCTCCGCATTTAGACATCAAATGCACGCTAAATTGGTTAACATTGACAGTTTTATTAATTTCAGAATCCTATAGGCAGGATATCTATGTGATATTGAATGAACAAACAAAGAGTCATGTACAAAATCAGTTTCTTAATGCGATAAGTAGAACCTACATAGGTTTGCCTACTGATTTTAGCATAATACGATTAAGCCTATTAGCATGGTATCTAGGTGTTTTATGCGATAGTAGACAGTGGCAGGTCACAGAAACAAATCCAAAATTATTTGTTTCAATCCTATAGGCATGTTTTCTAGTGAGGGTAACAACACAGTATTTGGAAACTCGGGCAGAACTGATAATTAAACAAATTCAGGCCTGTAACGTGCATTCTACAATGTGGTCCAGTTTTAGATCCTATAGGCATGGTCTCTACAATTTGATACAGTTTTAGATCCTATAAGCATGATCTCTACAATTTGAACAGAACAATATGTAAACATGCATTTTGCACACATATTGGATCACACCATTTCTTATAGGCATGGTTTCTAGCAAAGCAAAACATAACAGAACCAAGCATTAAGTCTATAGGCATGGTTGCCCGTATAAGATGATTAAACATAATAAGGTACATACAGGCATGATTTCTAATACATCACATATAATAGCACACTGTTGGACCTATATGCAGGATTTTTACCCAACTTTTATTGCAAAAAAAAAAAATAAGAAACCCTTCCCAATTTCACTAACACCCCAGAATTGTTATTACAAAGTAATTATTACAGACCAGAAATTAATGCAGTGAATTACAATGTGAGTAAACTATAGGGAGCCTACAACATGCCCAAATACACCTGGCCAGGCCTTCAACTCACAATAGCTCTAAAACCCATATTCATACAACATAACCAGTTGTGGAGTGATTCACCCATATATCAATGCTGAGCATATAGAACTCACATCCCTAGTGTGCCAGAGTTTCCAAGTGCTTCAAGAACCCAGGGCAGTGCTCACACTAGAGAGATTGATCAGAAGCAGTTCAAGAGAAGACTAGGGACCAAGGCAGAGTTCACAAGGGTCTAACATGGACCATGAGCAGTGCTTACACTAGGGAGGTCAGAGGACAGAACCTAAATAGCCTTGGCTTTCAGCCGGCTAAGAATGGGGATTCAAAAGGATCAGATAGTAAAGGAGTAGGAGGGAGTAGAATGGGTTAGGGAATCCACTTAAGGACAGAATCGCATACATAACATATACAAACAAGTAGTAGACATGTTTGAACCTAAGCATACCTAATCAAGTTTTAGGAATTAAACTCAGTCACATACTAACAAGGCAAGTTCATAAGCAGATTCATAGTGATAACAGGGAGTCCATATTAGACTAAGTACAAACACTATTGTCATAGGGAGGAGTTACATTAATGAGCGATAGATTAGGACATGCTAAAGCTAGTTAAGACAATTATTAGAGGTGTCAAAATAGGATGGAAACAAGATCAAACAGGTCACATTATAACAGATTCAACAAACAGACTTATAAATCCGTCAATGCATTTATACATGGTTAACTAGTTCACAGGAACACGTATGAGAGCATGTGCGCAAACAGGTTCATAACAAACTTGGCTTTAAAAGATAGTCATCAATAACGTAGAGTTCTAAGCAAAATCTAATTAATAAACTCAACATAAACTTAAGTATGTCTCAAACCACAATGTAATAAGATTAAGACAGCATGGATTAATTGAAGTAACACATTAACAGAAATCAGAATGAAATGGCAAAGGGTCTAATAACTCACCAGTTGAGATGAAACAGGGATGAAAGGGATCCAACATTGTAGTGAATATCACCTAACAGAAGCAAGAGTTTAGAGATTTCTGGCCTTGGCTTTCAGCCGGCTAGGAATCAAAACACGAAACAAGTTTATTCAAAGAGTAGGAGCATACATCTTTTGTTATAGTAGTGAAAGATTTTTGAACTCGGAACCTCTGGTTTTCTTTAAACGGGAGTGGGGAGGGGTTTAAATAGTGCAAAAAACTAAACACATAATATGAAAAATAATTAATTCAGGCGTCCAAATCAGTAAGGAAAGGTAAATTCGAAACCCTAGTTTTAGGTAAATCACACAAAATCGGCAGAGAAATAAGGACACAATAATCACACAATGCGTAAAGATGAACATGGATAGGAAACTATTAAAAAAAAACACAAAATCGAACCAGATTTGGTTCAATTAGAGAAGATCTAAATCCCTATTTTTAGGGCAAGTAAAAGAAATCAACAGAAATAGGCAGACTCACACATAATAGAATGAATATAGACGAAATAATACTCAAAATCAAAACTTGAACTAGTTTAGGTTCGAATTAAAGAGAATCTGAAACCCTAACCTTTAGGGCTGAGCAGGATACGAACAAATCGGGCTTACACGTTACAAAATAACGTGTTTGGACTCAAAGTCGTCCAGATTCAAGAGGTAAACATTGATTTGGACAGAATCAAAGTGGGGTACTTGCCATGTTTAGCAAATACCTAAGTTATTCTATAGAATAACACCAAATAAAGGAAAAACACCGAAATGGTAAGTGAATGGGGAAAGAATCCCATTAGGAACAGGATTTGGGGGGGATTTTAGTGAGGCGGCGGTGTTAGGGTTCATCGGAGGAGGGAAATAGAGGCGGCAGATTTCGGAAATGAGGGTTAGGGTTTGGGGGGGTGGAGATATAAGGAAAGGGAGGGGTCGTTTATTAGCCGTTGATCATTTTTGACAACGACTGGCATTTAGGCAGGGTTGGGTCGGGTTATTAAATGGGTAAGGGAAATTGGGCCAGGGGTATTGGGCTTGGGATAATTGGGTATGTTTAGGTCCAAAATTAATTAAAAAATTGGGGCCAAATTTTAAATACCCAATTTTATTGAATACAATAATTTATAAAAAAATAACAAAAAAATAAAAAAATATCATTTGTCCATAAAAATAATTAAAACAATTACGTAACACAATAAGAATATAAAAGGTTACATTTTGCATAAATAATATAATCATAAGTACATATGGGCTATTATTGCAAAATATGCAATTTAGCCTTAAAATGCAAATGTAATTATAAAAATGCACTGAACAATATTTAAACATTATGTTGGTATAAATGATAAATTTAGATAATTAAATCATNTTTGAAAGTGTATGTATGTATGTATATATATATATATATATATATATATATATATATATATATATATATATATATATATATATATATATACACTATGCACTAAGTATAAGCGTATTACATATATATATGCACTAAGTATACTTATGCTATACTATGCGCTAAGTGTATGTATGTATGTATATATATATATATATATATATATATATATATATATATATATATATATATATATATATATATATTTGGAAAATATGAGGGAAAATTGGGTATCAACAGGAGGCACTCAGACTCCCGCCACCCGTACACCCGAGCAGGTGATGCATGGATTCCAGACACCAGGGGCACTACCCATCCAGCCGGTTGCAGTTGCTCAGGCCCATGTGGTCCCTGATATGACTGATGATGAGCAGTGGAGATTAGAGAGGTTTGGCAAACTTCAGCCTCCATCTTTCAGCGGGGCAGAGATGGAGGATGCCCAGGGTTTCTTGGACAGATGTCAGAGGATCCTCCGTACAGCAGGTATTCTGGAGACCAGTGGGGTCTCTTTTACTACTTTTCAGTTTACTGGAGCTGCCCTCACCTGGTAGGAGGCTTATGAGAGGTGTAGGCCGGTTGATGCAGCGCCACTAACGAGGCAGGAGTTCTCCGTTCTCTTCTTGGAGAAGTATGTGCCACAGTCTCGTAGTGAGGAGCTGCGCAGACAGTTCGGGAGGTTGCATCAGGATGATACGATATGATGCAGTACGAGATGAGGTCTTCGGAGTTGGCCCATCATGAGGTTTGGCTAGTTCCCACTGATAGGGAGAGGATCAGAAGGTTCATTGACAGCCTCACATTTCAGCTGCGGGTGCTTATGACTAGGGAGAGGGTGTCCGGTGCTACTTTTGATGAGGTTGTTGACATTGCTCAGGAGATAGAGTCGATCCGCAGCTAGGAGTGGGTTGAGAGGGAGGCCAAGAGGTCTCGTGGATCAGGTAGTTTTGGTGGTGTTCCTTTTGGAGGTCAGTTTCACCACGGCAGAGGTCGTCCCTACAGGCACGCTCAGACGGCTCGTCCAATTCCGCGTGGTGCATCATCTGGCCATGGTTCTCACAGTTCTCAACAGGGTCACTCATCTCTCAGTGCCCTTCCAGTTTAGAGTTTGTCTCATGCACCATCAGCTCAGGGTTCATCTATGTCGGGGCCTTCTAGCAGTTATCCCGGTGCTCGGGGCTCCCTTCAGTCCCCATCGCCATTTGCAGGGAGTGGTTTCTTTGAGTGTGGTGATTTGGATCATATCAAGAGGTATTGTCCCCGCCTTATGGGAGGTTCATCTCAGCAGAGGAGTTAGCCTTCGACTTCAACACCAGTTACTTCACCACCAGTCCAGCTAGCTCGGGGTGTAGCTCAGTCAGCTAGGGGTCGCCCTAGATAGGGAGGCCGATCGGGTGGCGGTCAGGCCCGTTTCTATGCCCTCCCTACCAAACCAGATGCTATTGCTTCAGACACAGTGATCACATATATTGTCTCAATATGTCACCGAGATGCTTCTATATTATTTGAACCTGGTTCCACCTATTCATATGTATCATTGTATTTTGCTCATTATCTGGATATGCCCCGTGAGTCTTTAGTTTCATCTGTTCATGTATCTACTCCGGTGGGCGATACTATTATTAGGAACCGTGTATATAGGTTGTGTGTAGTGACTATTGGGGGATTGGAGTCGATTTTGACATGATATTGGGTATGTATTGGTTGTCTCCATGTCATGCTATTTTGGACTGTCACGCTAAGACTATGATGTTGGCGATGCCGGTACTGCCACGTATTGATGGCGAGATTCTTTAGATTATGTCCCCAGTAGAGTGATTCCATATTTGAAGGCCCGGTGGATGGTTGGGAAGGGTTGTTTATCTTATTTTGGCCTTTGTGAGGAATGTTAGTGCTGAAACCCCTACTATTGATTCTGTTCCGGTGGTGCGAGATTTTCCGATGTGTTTCTTGCAGACTTGCTGGGCATGCCGCCCGATAGAGATATTGACTTTGGTATTGACTTGGTGCCGGGCACTCAGCCCATTTCTATTCCTCTGTACCGTATGGCACCGGCTGAGTTGAAGGAGTTGAAGGAGAAGCTTCAGGAACTTCTTGAGAAGGAGTTTATTAGGCCTAGTGTGTCACCTTGGGGTGCACCGGTCCTGTTTGTGAAGAAAAAGGATGGTTCTATGAGGATATGCATTGATTATAGGCAGTTGAACAAAGTCACAATCAAGAACAAGTATCCTTTGCCGCGTATTGATGATCTATTCGACCAGCTTCAGGGAGCGAGGGTGTTTCCAAGATTGATTTTGAGGTCAGGGTATCACCAGTTGAAGATTCGGGACTCAAATATTCTTAAGACAGCTTTCAGGACCCGTTATGGTCATTATGAGTTCCTTGTGATGTCTTTTGGGTGACCAATGCCCCGACAACGTTCATGCATCTGATGACCAGCGTATTTCAGCCTTATCTCGACTCGTTTGTTATTGTATTCATTGATGATATCCTGGTGTACTCTCGTAGCCAGGAGGAGCATGCCCAGCATTGGCGGATTGTGTTGCAGCGGTTGAGGGAGGAGAAGCTTTATGCTAAGTTCTCCAAGTGTGAGTTTTGGCTCAGTTCAGTGGCGTTCTTGGGGCATGTGGTGTCCATTGAAGGTATTCAGTTGGATCCGAAGAAGATAGAGGCGGTTCAGAGTTGGCCCAAACCATCCTCAGCTACAGAGATTCAGAGCTTTCTTGGTTTGGCTGGTTATTACCATTAGTTCGTGCAGGGTTTCTTGACTATTGCATCACCCTTGACCAAATTGACCCAAAAGGGTGCTCCTTTCAGGTGGTTGGATGAGTGTGAGGCGAGCTTTCAGAAGCTCAAGACTGCCTTGACCACAACTCCAGTTCTAGTTCTACCATCAGCTTCTGGTTCTTATACAGTATATTGTGATGCTTCTCGGATTGGGTGTGTCTTAATGTAGGGGGTAGAGTGATTGCTTATTCTTTGTGCCAGAAGCCCCATGAGAAGAACTACCCTGTTCATGATTTTGAGTTGGCTGCCATTGTTCACGCGTTGAAGATTTGGAGGCGCTATCTCTATGGTGTGTCTTGAGGTATTTACTGATCATCGTATCTTCCAGCACTTGTTCAAATAGAAGGATCTCAATTTTAGGCAACGAAGATGGTTGGATCTGCTAAAGGACTATGATATTACTATTATGTATCATCCGGGGAAGGCCAATGTGGTGGCCGATGCCTTGAGTAGGAAAGCAGTGAGTATGGGCAGTCTTGTATTCATTCCTGTTGGGGAGAGACCTCTTGCAGTTGATGTTCAGGCTTTGGCCAACTAGTTCGTGAGATTGGATATTTTGAAGCCCAATCGGGTTCTAGCTTGTGTGGTTTCTCGATCTTCCTTATTTGATTGCATCAAAGAGCGCCAGTATGATGATCCTTTTGCTTGTCCTTCAAGGTTCAGCACGATGATGCCAGGGATGTGACTATTGGAAATGATAGGGTGTTGAGGATGCGGGGTCGGATATGTGTGCCCAATGTAGATGGGTTATGGGAGTTGATTCTTGAAGAGGCCCACAGCTCGCGGCATTCCATCCATCCGGGTGCCGCGAAGATGTACCAGGATTTGAGACAGCACTATTGGTGGAGGAGAATGAAGAAGGATATAGTAGGGTTTGTAGCTCGGTGTCTTAACTGTCAACAGGTAAAATATGAGCATCAAAGACCAGGTGGATTGCTTCAGAAGATAGAGATTCCAGAGTGGAAGTGGGAGTGGATCACCATGGATTTTGTAGTTGGACTCCCACGGACTTCGAGGAAGTTTTATGCTACTTGGGTGATTGTGGATCGGCTGACCAAGTCCGCGCACTTCATTCATGTGAGTACTACTTATTCTTCAGATCGGTTGGCTGAGATTTACATCAGGGAGATTGTTCGCCTGCACGATGTGCCGGTTTCCATCATTTCAGATAGAGGCACGCAATTTACATTGTAGTTTTGGAGAGTCGTGCAGCGAGAGTTGGGCAGTGGAGTTGAGCACGACATTTCACCCTCAGACGGACGGGCAGTCCGAGCGCACTATTTAGATATTGGAGGATATGCTACGTGCTTGTGTCGTTGATTTTGGGGGTTAATGGGACCAATTTCTGCCACTCACGGAGTTTGCTTACAGCAACAGTTATCAGTTGAGTATTCAAATGGCTCCGTACGAGGCTTTATATGGGAGACGGTGTAGATCTCTGGTGGGTTGGTTTGAGTCGGGCGAGGATAGGCTATTGGGTACTGACTTGGTTCAGGATGCTTTGGACAAGGTTAAATTGATTCACGAGCGACTTCGCACGGCGCAGTCAAGAAAAAAGAGTTATGCCGACAGGAAGGTTCGTGATGTATCTTACATGGTTGGGGAGAAGGTTCTGCTAAAGGTTTCACCTATAAAGGGTGTTATGAGGTTTGGAAAGAAGGGCAAGTTGAGCCCTCAGATTATTGGGCCTTTTGAGGTACTTCAGAGGATTGGAGAGGTGGCTTACAAGCTTGCCTTGCCACCTATCTTGTCGAGTGTGCATCCAGTATTCTATGTTTCTATGCTTCGGAATTATATCGGCAATCCGTCTCATGTTTTAGATTTCAGCACGGCTCAGTTGGATGGTGATTTGACTTATGATGTGGAGCCGGTGGCTATTTTGGAGCGGCAAGTTCGAAAGTTGAGGTCAAAGGATATAACTTCTGTGAAAGTGCAGTGGAGAGGTCGGCCCGTGGAGGAGGCTACTTGGGAGACTGAGCAGGAGATGCGGAGCAGATATCCAAACCTATTTGAGGCTCCAGGTATGTTTCTAGACCCGTTCGAGGACGAACGTTTATTTAAGACGGGGAGGATGTAATGACCCGGCCGGTCGTTTCGAGAGTTGTAGCCCCGTTCCCCCATTTTCTGTTTCTTTTGTGTTCTTCAGCTGTATTATGACTTACCGGGTTGGTTGCTTCGTGTTTGAAAAGATTTTAGAGTGAATTGAGACACTTAGTCTCTTATTTAAAAGCTTAAGTTGGAAAAGTTGACCGGATGTTGAGTTATCTGTAAACGACCTCGGATTTGAATTTTGATGGTTCTGTTAGCTCCCTTAGGTGATTTTGGACTTAGGAGCGTGTCCGGTTTGTGTTTTGGAGGTCCGTAGTAGAGTTAGGCTTGAAATGCCGAAAGTTGGAATTTTGAAAAGTTTGACCGGGAGTGGACATTTTGATATCAGGGTCGGATTGAATTTCCGGAAGTTGGACTAGGTCCGTGGTGTCATTTACGACTTGTGTGCAAAATTTGAGGTCAATCAGACATGATTTGATAGATTTTGACGTCGTTTGTAGAATTTGGAAATTTCAAAGTTCATTAGGCTTGAATCCGTATGTAATTCATGTTTTTGATATTGCTTGAGGTGATTTGAGGATTCGACTAAGTTCGTATCGGGTTATAAGACTTGTTGGTATATTTGGTTGAGGTGCCGAGGGCCTCGGGTTGATTTGGGGTGGTTAACGGAACTAGTTTGAAGTTTGAAGAATTTCTGAAGTTTGGTTGTTGCTGGTGTAATCGCACCTGTAAGGAGTCTAGCCGCAGGTGCGGCTGGATGGGCGCAGATGCGGGTGAGGCTAGGCTGGGCAGGAGGTGCAGGTGCGAGAAAAGGGAGCGCATCTACGAGCCAGCAGATACGAGGTTGTGCCGCAGATGAGGAAGAGGGGAGCTTGGTCACTTCCGCAGAAGCGGACAAAGGGCCGCAGAAGCGACTCCGCAAATGCGAGACCTGGAGCGCAGGTGCGAGCCCAATAGGTTAAGTGAATTTTGTAGGTGCGGAAATTAGGCCGCATGTGCGGTTTTGCTGGGCAGAACATATAAATAGGAGACTTCGAGATTTTTCACCATTTTCATCACTTTGAGCTTAGACTTTTGGGGATTTTTTAGGAGATTTTTTAAGGGAATACTGAGGTAAGCTCCTTGTGCCCATTTATCTTTAATAATGATGTTTCCCCACTGATTTTACACCTAGTTGGTGAGTTTTTGAGGTCAAATTTGGGGATTTAGGGATAGGGATTTGGAGAGTGAATTTTGGGGTTTTGGGTGACCAAGTAGTGTCGGATTTCGATAAATTTGGTATGATTAGACTGTGAGTGCATAGGCTTTCGGGTTTTGTGACTTTTTTCTGGTTTCGAGGCATGGCCTGGGGGTCGGGTTTGAGCCGGTTTAGGATTTTGGCTATGATTTAGTACTTTTCTTGTGGAATTCAACCCTTTAGCCTATATTGATTGTGTTGTACTACTTGTGGCTAGGTTCGGGACGTTTGGAGGGTGATTTGAGAGGCAAAGGCCTTTCAGAGTAGAGATTTGCTCGGTTTGAGGTAAGTAACGCTTTCAAACTTGGTTATGAGGGTTTGAAACCCCAAATTACGAGTTATGTGATTGGTATTAAGGTAATGCACATGCCAAGTGACGAGCGTGCGGGCGTGCACCATAAGAGTCGTGACCTGGTTGATTCCATGGCACTGTATAGTGACTCTATCTTGTTTATACCAGTGTGTTCATCATGTGATAAAGTAATTGAGTTGTCAATCATGCTAGATATCATGTTTAGGCCTTATGCCAGTACAGTTGGGACCCCTAGAGGTCGTTTCTTGCTGTCATCTCACTGATTTCATTGATATTATGTACTCAGTCATGTTCATGCATTTCATATCATATCTCAGTCTCAGTTGTTATCTATTGATACATCATATCATTGTTTCGGGCTAATTTTCATGACATTATGAGCCTGTGAGTGAGTTTGGAGAGATCGATGACTGAGTGATGCCGAGAGCCTGATTTTGAGTGACAGTTATGGGGTCGGGCTGCACGCCGCGACGATTATATTGATTTGTGATAGCGCTTGGCTTTAGGAGCCCCTCCGGAGTCTGTACACACCCCCAGTGAGCGCGGTTGATATTATTGAGGGATGTATCTTCCCTGGATATGGATCTTGTCCGAAGTACTTGATACCTGGAGATGGATCTTCTCCATTGGGCTGGATTGGCCTTCCGCGGTATTGGGTGACTTATAGTCAGTGATTTATATGTTCCGGGATGGATCTTCCCTAGGCCGTATGAGCCATATACAGTACCGAGTAGTTGAGCATTTGACAGTGTTAGCACATGAGGCTGACAGCATGGTGCATCACATACAGCATGTGCATTGGCATGTAGAGATAGTAGAGTTATATCCTTTATATTGTTCGGATCTACTTTACTTTACTGTTTTGAGCCGCCTATTTAATTTGATAGCATGCCTACGTTTCTGCACAGTTATTTCTATTTATCTGTACCGGTTAAGTTCGTCACTACCTTTCAGTCCAAAGTTCTGACTCGTTACTTACTGAGTTGGATGTACTCACGTTACACCCTGCACCTCGTGTGCAAATTCAGGCGTTCCTGGTCACGGCAGCAGTTGCTTATTGATGCTTCAGAGTTCTGAGACTTTCAAGGTAGTTGCACGGTGTTCGCGACCTTGACTCTCCTTCTTTATCATTAGTTGTATTTTCAGTTTATTTCTCTAGACACTGTAGTGAACTGTATTCTAATTTAGACACTCATGTACTTAGTGACACCCCGGTTTTGGGTTGATTGTATCGTATTTTGGGATTTACCCTATTTTCAAAAAAGTTTCTTTAATGTTAATTGCTTCCGTCTTTATTTTCAAAGTTATTCTGCTGTGATGAGTTGTTCAGTTGAGGCTGGCCTAGTTCCACGATAGGCGCCATCAGGACGGTTGATTTTGAGTCGTGACAGTATAGTCAAAGATCGTTGTACATATTATTCATTAAGATATTTATATAGTGATGGATAAAATGAAATTGGTAATGCTCTACTAATAGCATCAGATAACTTACCCCTCTCTTATGTCCCAATTATAAGGATATCCCATTTCGGTATATATGAATAGCAATGGTATGTTTATACTCAGCCCGTTTTCTAAAATCATAAATGAGGTTGCGACATTTGATACTAGTTTTCAATGTATTTGGAAGCTGTTTGTGCCTGATGAAATATTTTTTTTATGGCAAAGTTATCATAACAGACTCCCTACTTGATCCTATCTACATCATATTGTTATGAATGTCGATCCCACTTGCATAATTTGCAGAGGAAACACTGAAACTAATGAACATATTTTTATGAATTGCACCGTTGCTGTTAATTATTGAAGTCAAGTTGGCATTACTTTCAACAATAATGTGTCGAGAGACAATCACTAGCTTGATACAGGGAGAAGCAAAAACATTAACTTTCACCATAATATTTTTAATTGGGAGGATTTCTATGTTTTTAGCATTTGGAACATTAGAAATATGCATGAAAAAAAGGATATTAAAAGAGCTAAAACCTGGTAACTTTAAACAAACAGTTAACTACATAACTATACATGTCACGACTCAAAATCCAATAAAGATCGTGATGGCACCTAACACCGCCGTCAGGCAAGCCAACGATGAATGATTAACTTAATTACTCATTTTAGTATTTTGAACTAAAAATTTTCATCAATTAAATAGTAAGAAATAGAATTTACAGGGTAAATGATAATATTTTTACAACTACAATAATGAACAACCGGTAAGCACCCCCAAAATCCGGTGTCACAAGTGCATGAGCATCAACTAGAAAATATAATAAAATACTACATCTGTCTGGAATACAAATTAGACAGGAGACATAAATAACTCTGATGGAGACTCTGCAGGCTGCGGATCGTAACATGAAATACAACATCACAGTAAGTCCCCGCAATATCCGTGCCTCTGCTCTCAAAGACCACCAGACATATATGTACCTGCACAAAAATGTGCAGCAAGTGTAGCATGAGTACGTAAATCAATGTGTACCCAGTAAGTATCTAGCCTAACCCTAGAGAAGTAGTGACGAGGGGTCGACATCGACACTTACTAGTGGTCCAATAAGATAGTTATAATAAGAAGTAAACAGATATGGGGAAGAGTAAGCAAACGAAATAAAAAAGTATAAAAACGTGATACAATCCTCCTCTCTACAATAGACTCAAGCTCTCAATTAGCTTTTATCTCCTAAACCGGAGCATATATATATAATGGACCTCACCAGATAGGTCGGCATAATTCAAATCGGGAGAACTCATAGACACACTGACTTCTTGTCAAATATTACGCACGATTCCATGAGAGTAATTTACAAGAATGTTGAGGCGTTCGGCCGATCTCATCATAATTTGTGCACTACCGAGGGTCTAACAGCACGAACCATAGATGCAACTATTATACTGCCGAGGAGAACGGCTTACAGGCCCCATAAAATTTCAAATGAAACCCGGGATTTCAAGGTGCCGAGGTAGACTTAAGTGTTAAAGATTGTAGAGGAAAATGTTGGCAGAAAAAGACATTTTCTACAGTCCACTATGCAGCCGCAGAATCACTCTGCGGGCCGCAGAATGGCAGCAAAGTGAAGCAAAAACTTGAGCAAAATTTTAGGACCAATTTGCGGTCGATTATGCGGCCGCACAATGATTTTGCGGGCCGCACATCAATCGTAGTTTCAGCATGGAAATTTTTCGGAGGGAGGTTCTACAGCGCATTATGCAGCCGCAAAACAGGTCTGCAGACCGCATAAAGGCCGCAGAGTGGGGCAGACCTGCCCAGTTCCGGAGGGCAATTTCGTGGCCCATTTCGCGGACCGTAGAAGCATTATGCGGTCGCATATGCGACCGCAGATCCTATTCTGGAGCTTCATTTTTGGGTTTTTATAACCTGACCCTACTTAGTTAAAATAGATGTAATGGACCATTTTTGAGCAAAAATCTGATACCTTTAGAGTGAGAGAGTTCCCTAGAGTGGGAGAGTGATCTTCGACAAATTATCCTTCAATTCTTACTCAAATCTTCAAATATTAACAAGGAAAAATCACAAAGTCTTCATCCTACAGGTAAGATTCTACACCCTAGCCCTTAATTTCGAAAAATTAACTAAAAATGGAAAATTAGTAAGACAATTCATGGGTATGGGAGTTGTTTAATTTGCATGCATGTGTCATAAAAGGGTGTAGGAAGAGTGTGAGCTAAAAAAGGGTAAAGAATGGGTTATGGATGATGGGATCCTCCATAAAGGGACCTTGAAACCTTAATGTACACCTAATGTTTGATAAAATGCTCAATTGAGCTAGAACCATGATCATCTTCCTAATTTTGGTTCAACTTGATATATTTCTAAAATAGATTGAAGTTGCTAAGAATTCCGGAATATTTTAGAGTTTAAGGAAGCTCGATTGAGGTATGTTGGCTAAACCCCTTTTCGTAGAATTGAATTCCACGGTTTTCATGTAAGTTTGTAAGACCCGAGTTGATCATTATGAAATTGGCTATTCCGAGTGAACTTGTGCAAAAGATACATGATCAATATGTCTTCCAAATGCTTTTATCATGCTATGTTATCAATTGAGAATATGTTCAAAGTATGGGCTGTGTGTTATAAATGTTACGACTTCAAGTCAAGTTTGAATGAGTTTATCATGCCAAATTATGTGAAAAATCTCTATATGTCTAAGACTCTTAATTGCTCACATGTGTACCTAAGTCTTGAATTGAAAAGTCTTGTTGTTGATAATGATGATGATGTGTGAAAGTGAAAAGAGGAGCACGAAAAATGAAATACGGCCAACTGCCAAGAATGATATTATAATTTTGACCACTAGTGCCACTAAATTGAAAAGATGTGAAAGAAGTATGAAGTGAGATGATTGATGGAAAAGGGTAATGTCTCGGGTGAGACGGCCTAGCCAATCGGGCCGTTATCGGACGCCATGCCGCACACATGGTGGTGATTGTGCTGGAAATTATAATTGAAATTATGATTATGGATGATGTCTCAAATGAGACGGCCTAGCCGATCAGGTCGTGATCAAACTCCGTGTAAAAGTACAGTGGTATTGTGAATGATGGTATATCGGTACTAAAGATCTCCCAACCTAAAAATATGGAAATTTACTTGAAAACTTATGTGGTTCTTAACTTGATTTTTGGGTATTGTTTGAGGCTTCTATTGATTTCATAATTGTTTCTCCCTTGTATTATTATTCACTCTATTGAGATGGTGTTTAGTTATACATATTAGTACTATTTCACAGTACTAAAGTCCCTTTTGCCGGGGTCGCTACATCTTTAATGGATGCAGGTGGTTCCACAGCAAGCAACATTGATTAGTGACAGCAGTACACCTTCCTCCCAGCAGACTTGGTGAGCCCCACTCCATTTTGGATTATACATCTTTTGTTCATTATATTATCACGTTTTGAGGTATAGCCGGAGCCTTATTGCCAGCATTACTATTTTACTCTTTGTAATGTTTAGAGGCTCCGAGACATAGTGTGGGTTGTTTGTCGGTGTTGGGGAAAGTCAAACAATTCATGTTATGTTTGAATCACTTGTTCCACTTTATACTATGAGAATGTGCGTATTTTGAGACATTAAAAATGAAGCAACTAATTAAAATGATTTGGTATTGTTCACACGATTTCTCTATTGTCTAATTAATGAGAATATTTCTTCTCTTTGTTCATGTGTTAGTTTGGGTAGAAAGTATCTATCAGGCTTGCTCGGCCGGATTCACTCAGTTGAGCGCCGGTCACGCTCCCTGAGTTTGGGGCGTGATAAACTTAGTATCAGAGCCTAATATTTTAAAGTGTCCTAGGATGTCTCGGAGCCATGTCGAGTAGAGTCCTTCTTATCGGTGTGTTGTCGACCACGTCTATAAGTTGGAGAGTACTTGGACATTTAGGAATAATACCTTTCTTTGATGTTCCATATCGTGCGATACAGCTGAATGTGAGACTGTTCCTCCTCTAACTCATGCATTGCTCTAATTTTCAATACATGGCACCTAGGAAGAAATCGAGAACTGGCCAAGGAGCTAGTGCTGCCCCAAGGGTGGCAATTGATTCTTTACTTGCTGATGCGGGTGTGTATCCGAGGGGTGAGGATATTCCCCCGACTACTACACTGCCTGGTTCCACTACACCTGACCAGACTGCACCAGTTCCTACATCTACTGAGGGTGCAACGATCCCTCCAACTGATATTCCGGTTCCACCTCCAGCCCCAGCTTCTGGTCCCGACGTTTTTGATGAAAACCTTAGGGGAGCCATACAGATGTTGGCTTAGATAGTGGCTTCCCACGCCCAGAGATCAAATGCTGCACCTACTTCTTCTAGCCAGCAAGGGGATTCTGCTAGTTTCAGGGTAAATAGGTTCCTTCAGTTAGATCCTCCAGTGTTCACGGGTGCTAACCCCGAGGAGGAACCCCAGGATTTCATTGATGAGATGCACAAGACTCTCCGAGTTATGTGCACTACCGAGATAGAGGGAGTGCAGTTGGCCGCCTATCGCTTGAAAGGAGTGGCCTACTCTTGGTTTGAGTTGTGGGAGGACTCCCGTGAGAAGAGGAGCCATCCAGCAAGGTGGAGTGAGTTTGCTGATGCCTTCATGGATCATTTCTTGCCTGCCGAGACAAAGGCATCCCGTGCCGCTGAGTTTGAGAACCTAAAGTAAGGTAGCAAGAGTGTGTGGGAGTACCACACGGAGTTCGCGCGCCTGTCCAAGTATGCTATTCACATGTTGCCAACTATGGAGGCTAGGGTGCGTCGGTTTGTGCAGGGCCTTAGCCCCTTGGTTATCAATGAGGCTGCTACAGCTGCCTTGTATTCTGACATGAACTATGAGAAGATGGTGGCATTTACTCAAGCTACAGAGAACCGTAAGTTGAAGAACAGAATGGAGCGAGAGGGTAGCAGTAAGGCCCGGTCCGTGGGCAACCTTGGAGATTCATTTGGTGGTGGTAGGTCAGCATTCAGCGGAGGGTCATCAGGGCCATCCCAGTCTTTTGCTCAGTCTTCAACCAGTGCACTGCCATCGGGGCCCACTAAGCAGTAGTGGAGTTGTTTCAGGCCCAGTCAAGGCAACGGCGCCAAAAAACTTGTTACGACCAAAAACACTCACGCAAGTATACGTGGTCGTCATGTAATAGAGTAGTGAGTAGAGTATCGTTCCCACGAAGACTTATGATTAACTTTGACTGATTCAAACTCAAACAACTTATCAATTCAAGAGATTTCTTACAAAATATATAAGTGACTAATTTACTACCTAAAACTATCAAGCAATGAAATAACTAGAAATCAACCACAACACTTATGCAATTTCGGATAACAATCAGTAGGAGAGGATATTCCAGGGTCATAGGTCAGCTAACAATCATGTTGCGTTCTTGGCTTAAAATAACTAATTGATTTATCTAGATTGTTGATTGACAGGGTTGATATTACTCATAAGAATTTGTCAAGTTCTTACTTGCCTATTCAAGCTAACTTAATGCCTATATGTCTATGAAATTCAGATTAACAAGAATGCATTTACACTTCCTGTATTTCAACCAAGCAAGGCAATTAGGTATATGTCTATCCTAATTGTGAATCCGTTCCCCGATGCCCAGGTTCAAGAACTTGCTCTATTTAATTCTATATGCAATCTAGAATTCTCACTTTCGAGTTCAACTCTAGATTCATAGATAGTATTTCACTATTAGCTACTTAGCAAAATAATTAAAAACAGAATTAAATAAGCAACCCAATATGATAAAATCAAATTCGTCAATTTAAACTTCAAACATAAACCTTCATGTAGCACCCATGACCCCAGAACAATAGGGTTCTTAGCTACTCATGTTTATACAAGCATCAAAAATAATGTTTTCAACCATAAAATCAATGAATACTAGAAAAGGAATGGAAGAATTGATCAAATCCGTGCTCCCGAGTGTTTCGCACTTTTGTTTTCCTCTCCAAGTTAGGTTACACCCTCAAAGTCGTGTTTATTTGTGTATTTATATCGTGTAGAAACAACCCCGGAATTCTACCCTTTCCAAGTCGTAGTAGGAATTATTCTGTGACTTTTGCACAAACGCGTCGTGCCCCGCAGCGCACTTGTGGAGTTTATCAGCAGGCATGCATTTTTCTTGTCAGGCGAAATTTACACTGCCCTATCGTGCCCTGCAGTGCCCCATGCGGCGCAGCAGTGTTAATTTCTCAGAGTGAAATTGTTTCATCCTCTTTTGACATCCAGACTTGGTACACGACCTCCGAACACGATCCCGGCTTAATTTATTGGGCTTTTACTCAGACTTCAAAGATCCAAATTGATCGATTTAGCTCCAAATTAACTTTTAAACTCGGAATCACTTCCTACAAGGCACAAAACACGTACTAAGTGTAATTCACTATCATTTAAGCTCAAACACACGTAAAATGCAGTAATTAGAGTGCAATACTACGGCTAAAACACGGGTTACTAGCCTAGCATCAAGTGTCGTTCATCCCGCCAGGGTGCGGGCAGGGGCACTACACAGCCATCTAGTTCTGCAACTGCTACGTCCTCAGCACCCCCTCCATCTCGAGGCACTCCAGCACCCGCATGGCATGGTGCAGCTAGGGGTGGTGCATAAAGTTCAGGAGGACCCAGCCATTTCTATGCTATGAGTGATCGCCAGAGTGCAGAGGCTTCTCCAGATGTTGTCACAAGTATATTGACTGTCCAATCTCATGATGTGTATGTTCTTATTGATCCGGGTTGCACTTTGTCCTATGTCACCCCTTATGTTGCTATGGAATTTGGGATAGAACCGGAACAGCTCCATGAGCTGTTCTCTGTATCTACTCCAGTTAGTGAGTCTATCATGGCCGCGCAGGTTTATAGAGATTGTGTTGTCACGGTGCGTGGTCGACAACACACCAAGGTATGTCGGACCGTACAAAATCATTCAAAGGATTGGTCAGGTAGCGTACAAGCTTGAGCTACCACCTGAGATGTCATTAGTGCACCCAGTATTTCATGTGTCTATGTTGAAGAAAGTAATTGGAGATCCGTCGCTTATCGTACCAGTTGAGACTATAGAGGCTAATGAAGAACTGTCATATGAAGAAATTCCAGTTGCCATTATTGATAGGCAAATCCGAAAGTTGAGGAATAAAGAAGTTGCCTCCGTGAAAGTGCTATGGCGAAACCAGCAGGTTGAAGAGGCTACTTGGGAGGCCGAGAAAGAGATGAAAAAGAAGTATCCTTACTTGTTTGAATAGCTATGTAATCTTTTTATGAAATCGTTGCCTATGAATGTTGTATCACTTGTTCAGTTGATGTAAAGGTGTTCATTTTTGGTTATATGTTGCTTATGAGGCCACAGTTGGTGTTGTTTTCTTACGTCATTGGATTATGTATATGTTGTTAGGATGTGTTTCTGGGATTCTCTAGCAGGTGGAAAGGCCCAGTTAAAAAGGAAACTCTAGCGAAATGTTTGGAAATTTTGGGAGTTAGTCAAAATTTGGGACTGCTGGTATGTAGTATGGCAGTTAAGCTACATCGGATGCTAATAGTGAACTTTGAACCTCATTCGAGAAAGAATGATCTTAAGTGGGGGAGGATTTAAGGCCCAACAAAATTTCACTTGAAACCCGGGATTTCGTGGTGCCGAGGTAGACTTATGTGTTAAAGATTGTACAGATTCTTCGTAGAGAGCTTGCGAGCCGCGGTTGTCACACCTCCTTTTTCTTACTACTACACCCTGTAAAGAGTATAATAAAAGGAGTTTTTCCAATTAAAGGACAATCGAAACGGGATTCGTTTATTAAGAAGTTCAGAGTCGCCACTTGGGAGGTTTATGGTGTCCCAAGTCACCGGTTTGAATCCCGAATCGAGGAAAGGGTTTGACTCTGTTTAACAGTCGCGAACCAGAAATCCGAGTAAGGAATTCTGTTAACCCGGGAGAAGGGGTTAGGCACTCCCGAGTTCCGTGGTTCTAGCACGGTCGCTCAACTGCTATATTTGGCTAAAGTCTGATTTTAATACATGTCATCCTATGGTGTGATTTTAAAAATTTGTTTAACCGCTTTTAATTAGTTTTTTTTTTATGAAAGTGAATGCCGTTTAAGAGCGTGTTTTTGGATCGCGTCACATGAAATGCACCCGGATCCTCAACACCTCTTATTCAACGTTTTAGGATTTGGATTTGGGTCACATAAATGTGCACCCGTATTTAAGCAGGTAAAATTATTAAAAGCGCGCCTAAAGTGGCTAGCGTCTTATTAAATTTGCGGGAAACCATGAAAATTTGCTAAATGGCATGTCCCGAATTTCTAAAATATTTTTAATACAGCATTTAATGAGAGCCCCGCAATTTATGCGTTTTATTTGGCGAGGCTCGTCCCACTTTTTATTTAAAGGGCAATCCTAAAGTGGCTATGATTTTCTATGTTTTTTGTCTCTAGTAATAAAGAAAAAGTCCTAATTGATTAATATTATGAATTTCGGGCCTTGAGTTCAAGTCCGGATTCAAACAAAAGGGCAAGCCTTTTAATTTGGACCCGCTACCTAACCCAAAGGCCCAAGTTTGTATTTAAACTTAAAAAAAAGAAAGGAACTGCAAACTTCTAACACATTATATTTAAAATAAAGCCCAATCCTAAGGTTGATTATTTCAGGCCNACTTAAAAAAAAGGAACTGCAAACTTCTAACACATCGTGTTTAAAATAAAGCCCAATCCTAAGGTTGATTATTTCAGGCCCAAGTGACATGTTCAACAACTTGGGAACACGGCTCAAGGGTCAAGCCTGGGGAGAAGCGTGAAATCACGCTTAAATGTAACTTCAAACAGCCCAATCGATCCAGTACCAACTTCCTGGTTTTGCAATTATGTTGTACTTTAATCTCAGATTATAAAATTCACTTTCTGCATTTATTCATTTATCTCACCTATTTTTACTAATGAACTCTCAAACCTTATTAAAGTTGACGGCCAAATAGGAGGTAGAAACTCGATTTTGACAGCAGTAATACCCCTTAGTTGTGTGATCTCATAGAACCTTATGCATGAGCAAATCAACGACCAAAACTCAGAACGAGCCAGCTATTCTAAAACTAACTTAGACTAACATTATTTTACTAATGCTCAAATGATTCCTGATTTGAGAACTGGGCTGTTGACATTAGCAAGATAAAACGTAAGCTAGTTCTTATCATTACTGAAAAAATAAACTACAACATTATACTAGACTAACACAAATTAAACCAAATCAGAAACTACTAATTGCAGAGCTCTCGTACTTATGGGAGTAAATTAAACTAGATCAAAAGTCCATAAGAGTCCATGTGTATGTTTATTATTCATATAACAGGAAAACAAATGATTAACATCAACTACTTAAATACAATCTTTCAAATTAAACAACGACAACCTACAAATGAACATAAATCTGTGCACATCTTTCATTTTTCAACGTCAATGAGCTACATCAAGGAATTTCGAAGAAGTGTACCTGAGAACAGAATGGAAATAGAGAAGAAGGAGTCAGCCAAGGCAATAATCGAGCAGCAACAATGTTGAATAACATACAGCGAAGGATCAAACAACCCAGGCATATATTTAGAAATCCAGGAGTGTTTAAAAACCAAGTATGACTTATCAAATTGACTCAAAATCAGCCTGAATAAACCCAGAATCACTTGAAAACCAACTAGTAAACATCCGAAGTTCCAGCAACCAAGTATTGAGATAGAAGAATGAGAATTACTAACTGAAAGTTGAAATTAGCCTGAAGTGTCTAATGGAATAGTACTGTTTTTTGTGTTTTTGGAGCTTTTCTGATTGATTTTTTTGGCTTTTGAGTTTTGAATTTCGGGATTCAGATCTGGAAATTGAGAGACTATTTTGGGAGGGAAATTTTTTTAGGGCCCTCAAACTTGTTCTCTAAGGCATTGGCATGCCTTTTTATAGGCAAAATGAGGGCAGCCCTCAGATTCTCAGCTTTCTTTTTAGTCCCTCTTTTATTTTTCAGATTTCACTTAATTAGTCCCTTATTTGTTAACTTGTTGCTCAAGTCACTGCATTAAGTTATTAAAACTCTAATTGGAACCCCATCTAGAATGTTCTAGGGGATTCCAAATCAGTTATTTGCAGGGTTCCCTATCTATTAAATTTCCTATATTACCCTTGCACTAATCTGAAATTACTAAGTCTAGTCAAACTAAACCCCATCCTTCTTACCTTAGTCAAATAACTATGGTTAAGTGTTTAACAGGAGCTGAAAAATTCAGCTAAGTCTAAACCAATCCTAAAATTAAACTAAACACTCAAGCTAACTAATCAAATCATGACAATTAATTCTAACTAAGCTGTTAACCCAAACTGAATTTATTCACTAAACCAAACAGAATTTCAAATGAAATTAAAACTAATGTCAAATTATCATTAACAGTCATGAACTACCCAAACCAAGCACAAAATCAAAGCATCAACTAACATGGAGAAAAATTAATCAAATGAAGAAGGATCTTAAGAACAATCAGAACAAACTTTAAATGAACCTAGAACACTGAACAAGAACATCATCTAAACTAATGACAAAATCAAAAGAATAAATTCATGCTATTGATTATCAGTGAACTAGAACTTAAACAAACATAAAAATGAACAAATAAGAACAGAGGAAAACGAATTCAATTACTGATTCTAGACGGATTGTCAAACAACACGAAAAGAATAAAACCTAAATTAATTAATCATGAAGAAATGACGGTCGTGGAGGAAAAACTAATTTAAATACCAAAAAAAAAACAAAGAAAACTCACCTATGAAGTTCTAGGGTTCTGCTGCTTTGTGATTTAAAATTCGGGCAATTCCAGCGATATTTGAAGGAATCCAATTGGGGCTCGTGAAGAGAAGGATGAGAGGAGTATGGGGTGTAATTTTGGGAAAGTTTGGAAGGCGGCGCCGCCGTGGGCGACGGAGGCGGCGCCTAGGGTTTGGGTTATTTGACAAATTTGACGGGGATTTGGGGGAAGTGAAGGGCGGATTTGTGAAGAGGATGACGAGGAGGTATTGTGGTGTAATTTTGGTGTCATTTGGAGGAAGTGGCGTCATGGCCGGAGATATTTCAAACGGATATTCGAGGCCTTAGGACAAGTTTCGAGGGAAGCCATTGATGGATTTGAAAAGAGGATGAGAAGGGGAACAAGGGGTGTTAATTTGGGGCGGATTGGTGGTGATGGCATTCGCCGGCGGCGGCGGCTCCGGCGAAATACAGAGAGGAGATACGAGGAAGATGAAGAATGTTTTTAGGGTTTGGGGAATTTTCGGACACTTTTATGTAATATTAAGATCCATCAGAAGCCGTTGGATTCACAATAATGGACGGCTTGGATTGACTGACTATAAACGATGTCGTCTGGGCGTTTGAGAGAGTGGACCGGGTGGGGGGTTAGCTTGGGCCTGTAACGGGTGGGTAATATGAACTTAGGCTGGGAAATCCGGTTAAAATGAGCTCAATTGTTTTCTCTTGTGTTTTTTTTTATTTTCCCCTTTTCTTTTTTGTTTTTTTTTCCATGTTTTATTTATATTTTTTTTATGATTTTACTAAAATGCTAAACAAAAACAAATTAATGCTAAAAATTAGATTTCCTGATTCCCTATGCAAACTAAGACATATTTAAACTAAAGATGCAAAACGGGCCGTTTTTGTTATTTTCTTCATATTTTGTTCTAAAACAAATTAACCCCTAATTAATACTAAAATATGAAATTAAGTCCTAAATGCAAATGTATTTTTTATATTTTTCATATGAATTAAAATGCACAGATAAAATGCAACACTTACCAGAAAATCATGCAATTAATTCCCTAAAAGAAAAATCCTAATTCTAATGAATTTATAGGAGTAATTTAAGCATGGCAAAAATCACGTTCTCACAGCTGCCCCTCTTTGCTCGAAGACATGAAGGGTTTTCGGGCAAAGATAAATAAGCACCATGAAGGATTTTTGCCTGCTCAGCACTCCATGAGAAGCATTTGAAAATCGTCTGACCGAACCCTGCTTCAAAGGTTGCCTACATATCCTTGGCTATAAAGGAATCAGGTCAGTGTAGTTCTGGAAGGTTTGGTAGCTGGGACTACCAGGAGCTGTGATTTTCGCTGCTGTTGCTGCTGCTACTGCTCGCTGACCTCCTTATTACACCGTGTAAAAAATAAAAGAAACTAGACTAAGCTATGATCTATGAATTACAAAAGATCCTATCTATGTCTTCAAACTTGCTCTTATGGTCCTTGTTGCATTGTTGTATTGTATTCTCCCTGGCGACATCCTTTTGTTGCTGCCTTGAATTGTGATCTGAGATATTTTGCCCTTTCTCCAGGTGGCTGCCTGACTGCTGAACTCGAATGTATTCCCTGCTCTCCAAGCGGGTTCCTGATTGCTGTATTGAACGGTATTTCTATGTTCTTCAGGCGGGCTCCTGATTGTTGAAACTTGAAATGTACGCTTCTGTTTTCCAGGCGGGCTCCTGACTGCTGCAACTCAAAACGTATGCCTCTGTTCTCCAAGCGGGCTCCTGACTTCAGCAAAATAAATAACAAAGAAAATTTTCTGCCCCAATTTGGTAACTGGGTACAGCATGTTATCAAATATTAAAAATTAAGAGCTAAAATTTGAATTCTACTTCCCTTGTTCTCCAGGTGGGCGCCTGACTGCTGAAGCTTGCAAAGTATTTCCTTGTTCTCCAGGTGGGCTCCTGACTGCTGCAAAACAAACAAAGAAAATTTTCTGCCCCAGTTTGGTGGCTGGGTACAGTATGTTATGAAAAAAAAAAAAATTAAAAGCTAAAATTAAATTGCACTTCCCTTGTTCTCCAGGTGGGCGCCTGACTGCTGAAACTTGAAAAGTATTCCCTTGTTCTCCAGGTGGGCTCCTGACTGCAACAAAAATAGACAAAAACAAAGAAAAATTTCCTGCCCCGGTTTGGTGGCTGGGAAGATTTGTGAGTTGTTAACAAAATATAGATCACCTACGCTATTGATGCAATGATGAGAATAAAACTAAAGACTTGATTGGAATGTACGTCAACTGTGAGTAAAACCAAGGACTTTTGACTAGAAAATTCATCAGACTAAGTCTTCTATCTTAGGAGAAAGATTCATCATACTAAGATTTTAGATCCTAGGAGAAAGTTCATCAGACTAGGTTTTCTATCTTAGGAGAACAATTCATCGGACTAAGATTTAGATCCTAGGAGAAAGTTTATCAGACTAGGTTACTATTTTTTGTTATCTTAGGAGAAAAATTCATCAGTCCAAGAGTGTGATCCTAGGAGAAAATTCATCAGACTAGGTGTCTATCTTAGGAGAAAGTTTCATCAGACTAAGATTGTGATCCTAGGAGAAAATTCATCAGACTAGGTTGTCTATGTTAGGAGAACAATTCATCAGACTAAGATTTAGATCCTAGGAGAAAATTCATCAGACTAGGTTCCTATGTTATCTTAGGAGAAAAGTTCATCAGACTAAGATTTCTATTTGGAGAAAAATCCATCAGACTAGGACTTTTCATCCTAGGAGGAACAAATGTGATAAGCAATGGCAGCATTTTATGCACGCTAACAAGACAGGCAAGGGCGAAGATTTGAGAAACTTCCCTTTTGTCGGCTCTCCTCTTCTTCCTTTTCTTTTCTTTCTTTTCTTTTTATTTTTTTATTTTTTTTATTGTTGAACCAACTTTCTTGCACTGCTTTGTTCCTGTTTCAAACAAAGAAAACTTGTGAGTTTAAAATGTGGTGGTTAGTTTGTGGCCTTGAACTTTGAGGCCGGTTGCTTCTGCATTTGCCAAGATGACTGATTTCCACTCGAAGACCTTGCTTGTTCCCGATATCCTCTACTTGTTGCATTGCATGAACTGGCATCCCCTAACCCTTATGTCTCATATGAATCCCAAAGCACGTCTATTGCTCCCACTTTGCGTACATGATGTTCTTTCTTTACTTAATCACTGGCCTCGGCCTTGAAGTTGTATTGTTCCTTCACTTGCCTTGATAACCGTTTCTCACTTGGAGACCTTGCTAACCACTTTCCTTAACGCAGAAAATACCTCTGATCCATTCACCAAGCACCCTCCATCTGATATGTACCAAACCTTTCATGTTTCAATGAAAATACCGTTGAACCATTCACCCCAAACCCTTCATTTGTTGCGTTGTTCATGAATTGACAAATACCAAGCCCTTGCATTTCACAAGGATCCCAAGGCATGTAGATTGTTGCCAACTCAGTGTGCCTGCTGTTTTTCCTGACTTTTGACGATTTGATATGCTGGCCAGATCCTGTTTTGTTCAACTGGAAAGCTGGTGGCAGATTTTGAAGTCATTTCTCACTTGTTATGATCGAATTGACTCAGGATGAGGAAGTAAACAAGACGAAAGGAACAGAGTAGAGGACAATGGAAAGATATGATTCCTAACAAGAAAACTACAACGTAGAAACCTATCGGATATGGACACTGACTCTGATGACCTTGACATGCATTTGCAGCCTATCCTGTTAAGAAAATCTGATGTTCAGCTCTTGTTGTACCTTTTCTCCATGAAGCTGGGCTTCAATGCTCCGCTTGCCCGATCTGAATCACAATCCTTTTTCGACTTGTGGTGCCCGTGGGTTTTCACCATCAAGCCTCTCTCATTTTTGGTCTTTTTTCTCAACTCACCATCGCCTTATGGTGCCCGTGAAGGTTTTCACCAATAAGACTCTCTCATTTTTGATTTCTCTCAGCTTTCGTTGCCTTGCGGTACCCGTGAGGGTTTCCATTGATAGGGCTCTCTCATTTTTCAATTTCCTTCGTTTGGACCGGAGTGTTGCCCCTGATATGATTCACCTCTGCTCGCTTGACTTGGCATCTCTCGAAGATTGATCAGAAGGTCTTCCCTTGGACTGTAATGTGGGCTTTTGGATAGGGTTAGAAAGAAAGGGTATTAAAGGCTCAAAATAATTTCATCATGGGTTCAAAATTACAACTTTCGGGATCAAATCTCCCACAACAATCACAACTTCTGCCCCAGTTTCCTTTTTGGGGACTTTTGGTACTTTTATTTCGGTGTGACTGAACCTCAGAGAGAGGCTACCTACGTACCCTTTCGGGATCAAGTCAAACGTAGTTCAGGTCATAGAAATTACTTTGTTGTTGCGATCTTTCCTTTCTTCCACTTTTCCTTTTCTTTTTCTTCTCTTTTTTATTTCTTTTCTTTTTCTTTTCTCTTCTTTTCCTTTTCTTTTTTTTTTGTATTTAACTGTTTTTCTCTTGTTTCTCCACTTACTTTCCCCGCTCGGGCTTACGAGTTTTATTATTGATTCAGAAAGAGGGGTGTGCAAGAAAATAACCGAGGCTCAAAGGGGTAACAAAGGATAAAGTGTTTGGATAGCAGAACAAAATGCCTTCGTCATTTCAATCTCCAAAACATGCCAAGTACAAACTACACAATTAAACAAGCTGAGGAAAACATAGGTAACATTTTTGATTGCACCAGAATTACTAACCATATCCACACATTTGCCTTCTGCATTTGTCAATTACCCAGCACCATTTGGACAACAATCTCGGTACCACGAGCGGCCCCCGGTAGACTTGGGGCAAACATGCCTTTGGTTTCAAGCCGATGTGGCATGATGCATTTCCCCAGTATTTCTTTATGTTCCATCTGACCCAGTTTCACACAATTTGGGCTCGAAGAGATTTCAAAATCCCTCGACTGTCCTTACATCTTCAACATTGTTTTATTGCTTCATTACTAAACTGACTTTTAAAACCAGGCTGAGAATTATGCATGCATGTCATGTCACCAGAGCCAGCATGAAAAGAATTGCAAAAGGAGAAAAGAACCAGATAAAATGATTAGAAATGGTGGGAAATAGAGAATTGCATTAGACTGACGGTGAAAGGGTTTAAACAACGAAACAAGCAAACTAGACTAGAGTTACAACCCTTGAACAAACCTAAACAGAACTACACAAGCTACTACAACGAGACAAACAAGACAAAATGAAAGGATAGAAGGGTTTGAGTCACAAGACAATATCCGGATTACAACCCTGAAATAACCCGGACAACAGAAATGACAACAAAATAAACCACCAAAACTCCAAGAGATGGAGCGTCTTCCCAATTACCAAGTACGGCGTCTTAGCCACTGGATTTCACACCAAGATTGCTGGAATTTTCACAAGACTTCATCACGTTGTTCTGAGCAAACTGCTTCTGGGTTTCTTCTGCTGGCTCATTCTCACAATCAATCATACCCACCATATGCGTCTCATTGTGCACATGAGATGGATCTTGGCCAGTGTTTGTTGCATCTGGATTTTGCACGACGATGTCGCCTGCATCAATAAGCTTTTGAATTGCATTCTTCAGATTCCAACATTTCTCTATGTCGTGCCCCAGGGCACCTGAGCAATATGTGCACTTTTGAGAAGGATCAAACTTCTTTGGGAGAGGGTTCGGCATTTTTATCTGAATCGGCTTCAACATGTCCAATGTCCTTAGCCTCTGGAACAAACTGGCATATGATTCTTCCAATGGAGTTAAGGTCTTCTTCTTCCGTAACCTCTCATTCTTAAATGCTGGATTGGTCCAAAAACCTGATCAGGGGTGTTTTTGGTAAGCTCGCGAGGGTAGATGGGCATTTTGAGGAGCTGGGTACTGAGAATATGATATGCGACTTTGGGAGTTCTGTGGAGAGAGGTAGCGTCGAGGAAGGTCATCTAATGCACAAGGATAACCACGGGGACGATGTCGAGGCTGGAAGTGTTGATCAGGAAAACCTATCGCATCGTCTTTTCCGTTCCTCTTTCTTCCAACCAAGCTTACTGGTATGTCCTGAATGGCTTCCAAACAACTCACGATTTTGCCTGACTTGATTCCTTCTTCCACTAGCTCCCCGATTTTTAACACATCATTGAAAGGCTTTCCCAGGGCCGGGATCAAATGACTGTAGTAGGTGGGTCCCTGGGCCTGTAGAAAAAGCTTAACCATTTCTTCTTCGCTGATCGGGGGACTGACTCGAGCAGCTTGCTCTCTCCATCTGAGCCCAAACTCATTAAAGCTTTCCTTCGGCCTTTTTTCCATCTTATATAGCGAGGTGCGGTCTGGGGCAACACTTGATTTGCATTGAAAGTATCGGACAAAGTCTTGATCCATGTCACCCAATGTAAGCCACCCATCGACATTTTGACGACCATGCCAGTCCAAAGCTGCCCCAGTTAGGCTTTTACTGAAATATGCCATCATCACGTCATCTTTCTCTCCAACAATTCTCATTTCGTTGCAATAGACCCTCAGGTGGGCTATCGGATCTCCACGCCCATAATACAAGTTAAAGTTTGGTACTTTGAATCCTGCGGGCAGGCGGGCGTCATGTGGCACAATCAGTCCTTTGCTACCCTCACCTCCCACTCTTCGCTTGTCCCTTAAGGGCTGTTCTGTTCTTGTCAACTTCCTAGGTACCTCATATCGCCCTGCTCTTCCCGTAACCCTTTCATTTCTACCATGAATCTGCTCATCCCGGGAGCTCTTCTTGTATGGATCAAGGACCCTGTGGGCATTACGCGCTTTGAGTGGGTATTCATTGTCCGGGGTAACGGATATGACAGGAGGGCAATATTGGGGAGAAGTGACTGAAGGATGAGCGATGGAGCTACTAGGGTAGTTGGGGCGAGTGTGATAAGCGGGTGTATCTGGAGAATATGGAGGATCATCTAGTATTATGTTGGGAGATTGGGTAAGGGTAGTGTCCGGGAAAATTGGTGGTGGCGGGGGTGGCGCCTTTCCAGTCATCCAGGCCTGATACATGTCTGTCATGTGTTGTCTCAGCATCCGCACCTCTTCAACCAACCCATTATCCCATTCCACCAACTGTTGTCGAACACTGGTATCAACCAACTCAGTTCTCTTGTTGTTTGCCCTTGCCTCTTGTCCTTGTGTTGTGAAGCAGAGTTACTACTTTCAAACCACAAACCAACCACCTTTCTGGAATGACATGACAAAATGAAACCATCACGTTAGAGTTAGGGCATTTAACATATTGGTACACGCACATTTGGGGAGTGAATGCACCTAGGCAGTTAACAGTTCCTATTATGCTTTTGATCAGTCACATGCGTCATCCCGGCCTTTTCATTCTTCTTTATTTGCCATGCCTTTCCTCTCATTCTTCCCTCGTGTTTTCCATTCTTGTTTCTTCCTTTTCCCTCCTTTCTTTTGCTTTTCTCTCTTATTTTTCCCTCTTTTCTTTTTCTTTTGCCTTGGTTTTTCCTTGTTCCTATTCGCTCCTTTCCTCAAAAATTATTTTTCCGCTTGTTTCTTTCTTTTCTCTTTCTCTCTTTTTATGTTCTCTTATTTGCTTTTGTCTGGTTTCTTATTTTCCTCTCTCTTTCTTTTTCCCTCTTTTCTTTTCTTTCTTGTTTTTCACCTCTTTCTTTTCATTCTTTTCTCGTTTTGCATTTTTTTATTTAGTTACGGTCGAATCCTATGGAGATTGCCTACGTATCACGACCCCGCATGAATCAGACCAAGCGTAGTTCTGCAAATAAATGCAAAAATAAATGCAAGAAATAAAGAAACTATTTTTTGGAAATTTTCAAATTTTCATTAATAACAACTGCGATTACGAAGCTATTAGACTATTTGTTTTTCTTTTCTCGGAAAAGGAAAGTACAAAAACCAGACTCAAAAGCAGAAATACAGACTCGATTATCTAAGAATACATCAAAGCTTCAAATCCTGGGGCCCGCAGGGCATCTCTCGGCATCGCCGCGGGCCTGCGCAAGACTGAGAAGGTTTCAATGTTACTTGAATTCATCCTGCACATTTATTATGGGACTTTAATGATTTATTTTGAAAAAATGGCTATTTGTGCAAAAATTTCTTTATTTAGAAAACAGGACTTGGATTTGCAAATACGGCCTTTCCGCACTTCTGGGAGGAAGATTTTGAGGCTGTTCCCGCAAACCATGTAAAAATGACTCAAGGTGGCTGTTCTTGCAAAACGGCCTTCCGGCGTCCTTTTAGGGACATTCGGCTTATTTTAGACAAGAATGGCATCACCCGACTTATTTACGATAAAAATTAAAGTTTTGACATTTTTTGGCTATTTTTGCAAAAGGGAGGTTGGACCCGATGAGGGTTGCCTACGTATCTCACATCCGGTGAGAATCAAACCAGCGTAGTCCGGGAGATTTGCCAAAATCAAAACTATTTTGAACAACTATTTCCTTTCTATTTTTCAAATATTTTTCTTTTCCATTTTTCAAAAATCCGGCAGCATTTCTGTACTATTTGGGCACTTGGTTTTCCACAACAAATGGTCACCCTCACTTAATCCTAACACTACTTGTTTTCATAATTCACTCATTTAGACAAGCCGGTCAACATGCAAAGCCGAGCAAATAAATGCGCAAGTAGCACGTAAGATGCATCAGGATGGTCAACTTATTTCAGGTCACCTGTCCTAGACGGACCCAACCCCTGTGTTGAGTCCCCTAAGTCAAATGCAGATGATGCAAACAAGCGTCCTACTAGGGATCCGACATGAGTTTTTGTTTTAACCCTAGGTTTAACCCTAGGTTTATTGGTCTAGACCTGGCTTACCCGAGCGGACAACTCGAGCCGAGGGGGAGGCAGCGTACCGGGGATACAGAAGCTCCGCCGGCTTTGCAACTTATCCAAACCTCGTTCTAAATGGGAAAAGACTCTAAACAGAAGAGAAGCTACACGAAGTGCACCCTTCTCCATGATGTAGAAGACTCAGAAAGAGGAAGGGATTCGCGACAGTTTATATACAATTCAACAAATATCAAAGCGGTAACACATTTAGCACATAGCATGGAACATATAGAAAATCAGATAAAGCCAAATATAACAATTTAACTGAGCTCGAATTCTTGAACCCTGAACCGAAATTCTGGGTTCTTGTCCCCAGCAGAGTCGCCAGAGCTGTCACACCTCCTTTTTCTTACTACTACACCCTGTAAAGGGTATAATAAAAGGAGTTTTTCCAATTAAAGGACAATCGAAACGGGATTCGTTTATTAAGAAGTTCAGAGTCTCCACTTGGGAGATTTATGGTGTCCCAAGTCACCGGTTTGAATCCCGAATCGAGGAAAGGGTTTGATTCTGTTTAACAGTCGCGAACCGGAAATCCGAGTAAGGAATTCTGTTAACCCGGGAGAAGGGGTTAGGCACTCCCGAGTTCCGTGGTTCTAGCACGGTAACTGCTATATTTGGCTAAAGTCTGATTTTAATACATGTCATCCTATGGTGCGATTTTAAAAATTTGTTTAACCGCTTTTAATTAGTTTTTTTTTATGAAAGTGAACGCCGTTTAAGAGCGTGTTTTTGGATCTCGTCACATGAAATGCACCCGGATCCTCAACACCTCTTATTCAACGTTTTGGGATTTGGATTTGGGTCACATAAATGTGCACCCGTATTTAAGCAGGGAAAATTATTAAAAGCGCGCCTAAAGTGGCTCGCGTCTTATTAACTTTGCGGGAAGCCATGAAAATTCGCTAAATGGCATGTCCCGAATTTCTAAAATATTTTTAATACAACATTTAATGAGAGCCCCGCAATTTATGCGTTTTTATTTGGCGAGGCTCGTCCCACTTCTTATTTAAAGGGGAATCCTAAAGTGGTGACGGGGATGACGAGGAGGTATTGTGGTGTAATTTTGGTGTCATTTGGAGGAAGTGGCGTCATGGCCGGAGATATTCAAACGGATATTCGAGGCCTTAGGACAAGATTCGAAGGAAGCCATTGACGGATTTGAAAAGAGGATGAGAAGGGGAACAAGGGGTGTTAATTTGGGGCGGATTGGTGGTGATGGCATTCGCCAACGGCGGCGGCTCCGGCGAAATACAGAGAGGAGATACGAGGAAGATGAAGAATGTTTTTAGGGTTTGGGGAATTTTCGGACACTTTTATGGAATATTAAGATCCATCAGAAGCCGTTGGATTGACAATAATGGACGGCTTGGATTGACTGACTATAAACGACGTCGTCTGGGCGTTTGAGAGAGTGGACCGGGTGGGGGGTTAGCTTGGGCCTGTAAGGGGTGGGTAATTGAACTTGGGCTGGGAAATCCGGTTAAAATGAGCCCAATTGTTTTCTCTTGTGTTTTTTTTATTTTCCCCTTTTCCATTTTGTTTTTTTTCCTTGTTTTATTTATATTTTTTTATGATTTTACTAAAATGCTAAACAAAAACAAATTAATGCTAAAAATTAGAATTCCTGATTCCCTATGCAAACTAAGACATATTTAAACTAAAGATGCAAAACGACCGTTTTTGTTATTTTGTTTTAAAACAAATTAACCCCTAATTAATACTAAAATATGAAATTAAGTCTTAAATGCAAATGTATTTTTTGTATTTTTCATATGAATTAAAATGCACAGATAAAATGCAACACTTACCAGAAAATCATGCAATTAATTCCCTAAAAGAAAAATCCTAATTCTAATAAATTTATAGGAGTAATTTAAGCATGGCAAAAATCATGTGTTCACAACCGACAGGCCTACGCCTCTCAAAGTCCTCCCACCAAGTAAGAGCATCCCCGGTAAACTGAAAGGTGGTAAATGCCACACCACTCGACTCAAGGATCCCCGCCGTACGGAGCATACGCTGACACCTGTCAAGAAAACCCTGGGCATCCTCACCCTCAGCACCACTGAATGTCGGAGGCTGGAGCCTACCGAACCTCTCGAGATGACGCTGCTCATCATCTGGAATAGCTGGAACCACGAAGCCCTGAGCTGGTGCAACCTGCTGAGCTGGAGGTGCCTCTGGTGTGTGTAGTCCCTGCACCACCTGCTCAGGTGTACGAGCAGCGGGGGTCTGATTGCCTCCCCCAGCCTGCGAAGTAGCTGCTGCTGCTGCTGTGGTGGCTGAAACGGCCTGAGCCAGGCCAGTGCAGACTGATAATATCTGTGCCAAGGCCTCCTGAAGACCCGGAATCACGATAGGCACATCTGGTGCCTGAACAGGTGCTGCTGGTGTGTCTGCAGCTGGAGCCTGATCCTAAGCTGGGGCAACTGGTGGATCAGCAGGCGCTGCCCCAGTTGCTCTGCCTCTGCCACGACCACGACCGCGTCCACGACCTCTGGTGGCCTCAGTAGGTGGTACTGGTGGTCGTCCGCCACGTCCGGTAGCTCGTGTCCTCACCATCTGTGAGAGAACAGAATAATAGAAGTTTAGTTCTCAGCTCAACAAAGCCGCACGACAAGAATTTCAAGAATGTGATGTTTTCCTAAAGGTTCTGCAGCCTCTCGAGGATAAGTACAGACGTCTCCGTACCGATCCACGAGACTCTACCAACCGGCTCATGACTCGCGAGACCAAGTAACCTAGGCTCTGATACCAACTTGTCACGACCCCAACCCCGGTCGTGATGGAGCCCCACACACTGCTAGGCAAGACCGACCAATTTAATAACCTTAACCATTTTTATCCAGTTCATGAATTAATCAACACAGATAAATTACTAAGTCATAATACTGATATAGAGTTAAAACATGCGGAAATCCCAAATATCAATATTACTACACAGCCCAAAGAATCCGGTGTCACGAGTCTGAGCCTCTAATACATGAGTATCAACCTACTACATATCGTTCTAAAGAAATGCGGAAATAAAGCAATAAGATAGAAGGGAAGATCAGGACTGCGGATGTCATGCAGCTACCTTGGTACTCCCGGATATGCTACTTGGCAGAGAAGTCCTCACTCAGTCTCGGATGTACCTAGATCTGCACGCAAGGTGCAGGGAGTAATGTGAGTACTCCGACCCAGTGAGTAATAAACATAAATAAAGGCTGAGAATAAGAAATCCTGAATAGGCACAAAGCAATCTATAAATGCAGTAATTTAAACCAAGTAGTATAAAGTCAGTAACCAATGGAAACAATTGTGGATATACTGCAACAGATAAGTAAATAAATGACGGTCAACGTGAAATGCAACACATAGTCCGGTACTCTCTAGTACCCGCTGCGGCGTGCAGCCCGCTCCATTTATTTATCGTCGACGACGCTTACTGGGGGTGTGCAGACTCCGGGAGGGGCCTCTTACGGCCCAAGCGCAAAATAAAGCCATCTCGTGGCATTAACTAGGCCCTCTGCCTCATATCAGTATCAATATAATACCGCTGCGGCGCGCAGCCCGATCCCATACTCAGTCCAGAATCACGTATGCCCCTCGGGCACAATAATATATAAATATTCAGCCCAAACTTCATTACAAATGTTATTTAAGTTTCAAGTTTGAGAAAAAATGGCTGAGTTTGCAAAACAATATTAAATACTAGGACTGAGTTCAATTATATGTAAAAATTGTAAGGAACCAGTAATAGCAATCCCTGAAGGATTCAATCAGTTGGCACGAGGCCCAAATATAGTAATCAACTCAAATTATAATGATAACAAGTGATATTCAGGCAAATACGAAGTAAATTCATCTATCGGGACGGACCAAGTCACAATCCCCAACGGAGCTCTACCCCACGCTCGCTATCCGGCGTACAAGTCACCTCAATGTAGCACTACGATGTGCAAATCCGGGGTTTCAAACCCTCAGGACATCATTTACATCTATTACTCACCTCAAGCCGGCCATAATCCTAGCTCGCTATGCCCTTCCCTCTCAAATCGACCTCCTCGCGCGCCGAATCTGATAAAAACTACAACGAATACGTCACATTATGCCAATGGAACAATACCCAATCGAAAACAATCGAAAAATATCAAAAATCTCGAAAATAGCAAAATCCGAGCCCCGAGCCCACTTCTCGAAAATCAGAAAATTTTACATCAACGGGTTCCTTATCTCGCCAGGAGTCTATACATGTAAAGATTACCAAAATCGGAGTCCAAATGACCCCACAAATCCCAATTTTTGCTCTCTTAAGTTTCAAGCCCTAAACCACCATTTTTGCCCATTTTTGCTCTCTCAAGTCACCAATTCCGCACCTACGGTCCCTGCCGCTTCTGCGGCTCTCCCCTCGCTTCTGCGGTCCCAATTCTGCAGAAGCAAAAATACCAGAAGCAGTTGCAATTTCTTAGATTTCCAAAGCCAAAATTTCCCGTTAACCATCCGAAATCACCTTGAGGCCCCCGAGACCTCAACCAAAAACTCCAACACCCCCTATAACATCATTCGAACTTGTTCCAATCATTAAAACACCTCAAACAACACTAAAACCATCATTTCACATCGAATTTAAGCCTAAGTTCTTTAAAAACTTCCGAAATACACATTCGATAAAAAACCTACCCAAATCATCTCCAAATAGACTGAAATTTTGCACACACATCCCAAATCACCTAACGAAGCTAAAGCAACTCTCGGAATTCCATTCCGACCCTCGGATCAAAATCTCACCTATCAACCGGAATTCGCCAAAATACTAACTTTGCCCATTCAAGCCTAATTCTACACCGGACCTCCAAAATTACTTCCGATCACACTCCTAAGTCACAAATCATCCCCTAAAGCTAACCGAATCATCGGAATTCATATCCGAGCCCTCTAACACATAAGTCAACATCCGGTTGACTTTTCCAAAACAAGCCTTCCTTAAAGAGACTAAATGCCTCATTTCCTTCTAAAACCAATCCAAACAAACTCGTTCACAAAAACACTAATAATGAAGCATAAAGAAGCAGAGAATGGGGGAAACGGGGCGGTAGCTCACGTGACGACGGGTCGGGTCGTCACAGTCTAGTTCAAAGTATATATAAGTCAAGGAATATTTTGTACAACATCATCATCACCGTCTGATAAACTTTCATCTAAAAAACGGTATCAAGAAGGGTCTTGTGGAGGACGTGAAGAATGACCACGGGGATGACGGGAGGAACGATCACGGGGAGGACGGAAGGAATGCTCACGTTCAAGTCGAGCCTTTGGCGATGACTCGCGAGACCGGGGCAACGGATAAGCTCCAGTATATAGGAGAGTACTGATTTGAGCTTGCATGCATAGGAATTGAGCATCTCTAACCCTTTCTCTTTCCTTGGCCGCTTCTAGCTCGGATGTGAGCTTTGTCACAGTCTCCCGCATAGCGGAGAGGCTCTCCCCATCAAGTTGCTCGCCTTGCGAGGAAGTCCCTATTCCTTGCGTTCCACACTTATAGCGATGGAACATTTTAGTAGGAAGCCCGTATACCTTCCCCCATTTTGGACCGCCAGCAGACTCCATCCATATTCTTTCAGCATCCTCGTCCAAAGGTTGGGTTGTCTCGCCCGATTCATCAGCTGGCTGAGTGCGGATGAATTCCTCCACGTTAGTTTGGTAGAGACCCTATACGAAAATTTAAATTGAATTAGTATTTCAAAATTTATATAAAAGTAAATTAAAATACTTTAATAAAAGTGAAAGCTTACATATACAGTCGAGGCCCGGTCCTCGACCCATCTTTCTTGATCCGTCTCTTTCTTCTTCTTCACAATATGCGTCTCCTTGAATAGCTCATCATGGTTCATTGGACGCCCCAACTTCTTTTCCTGAAAAAAAATTAAGTTAGTTAATAAACTAAATAGATATACTTTGAAAATTAAAATAATTTAAGCAATTACGTACCAATCCTCTTTTTATTGTCCCTAGGTTGACTGCACTACCAGTGTGCAAGGAGCCTCCCTTCTCGGATGCGCGAGCTTTCTTTCCTTTTTCGCTCTTCTCTAAGAACTTTGCGGTAAGCCATTGCCATTGCAAATCATCCCATAAATTTTGAAGTAACCAGTCAGGCTTCTTGTTCTTCTTTCTAGCTTCGGAGAAAGCATGCGACAATCGCTTGCGAGCTTTGTGATAAAAATTTGCAGCCACTTTCGCGCTATAGTGGTGTTCCCATACTCACTTGCTCTGTATTTCAAAAGTTAAATATTAAACAAGAAATATAATAAAGATAAAATATTAAACTACTTAAAAACATATTTATACCTTAAATTAATTGAAAATTTGCTCCTTCAGTGAGAATGGGAAATCAGTCCAAGTTGCATAAGGGCCATGAAGGTGTAGGGCTCGTGATGCTGTGGCAGCTCAGTATAGCCGTGGGGTGGAGGATAATACATAGGCATCTCTGTAGAGGGTGGAAAAGAGGGAGTATTATTAACTACCCTCCTCTTTTCCTTCCTAGCCTTTTCTCGACCCCGAGAACCAGTAGGGTCATTGTTACCTTGACCCTTGCCGGTCATCTGCATAATATAATACATATTTAGATTAAAACACATAAGAAACTAGCTATAAAACAAGAGTTATTTAAAAAACCAACTTTTTAAAGCTCATCGACGTATTGTTCCTCCTCCGAGAATTCTTCGTCCTCACTTGTTTGAGCTTCATCAGTTGATTCTTCGTCCTCATTTTCTATAATTGTTACTTCATTTATATCAACTTCTTCGAATATGTGTTCAGAATGTTCCAAATCATTTTCTAGATGATCGTCCACTATTTGGTGAACACTTGAGATATCGTTTTGATATGCAACATCTAACACATTCTCCACTTCCACCCTACCTACAGGCTTAGTTTTTACTACAACCCACCAATTGGACTTATTCCACCGTAATGGATAAGGAGCATAATACACTTGCCTAACATTATGTGCAATTATGAAAAGATCATAGAGATTATACTCCCTCGTACGATTAACCACAATTATGTTGTAACGACCCGACCGGTCATTTTGAGCTCTAGCGCGCCGTTCAGCAGTTTGAAGCCATGAGCAGCTTCAATTCGGACATTATGACTTGTACGCGTGGTCAGAATTGAATTTCGGAAAGTTCGGAGTAGACTTGTAGAGGAAATACTCATTTTAAAAGCTTTAAGTTGAAAGAATTGACTAGGATGGGATTTTAGAGTAAACGACCTCGGAATCGGGATCTGAAGGTTCCAGTAGGTTCGTATGATGATTTCGGACTTAGGCGTATGCCCGGATCGGGTTTTGGATGACCCGGGAGCATTTTGGCGCCTATTGTGGAAGTTAGCATTTTGGAGGAAATTTCATAAGTTTGGGTTGAAGTGCATTTCAGTGTTATCGATGTCCTTTTGGGATTCCGAGTCTGAGAGTAGCTCCGTATGGTGATTCTGGAGTTGGGAGCGCGATCAGAAGTGAATTCGGAGGTCCGTGGGTCATTTTGGAGTCATTTGGCTAAAGATAGAAATTTGAAGGTTTTTGAGAAGTTTGACCGGAAGTGGACTTTTGATATTGGGATCGGAATCCGATTCCGAAAGTTGGAGTAGGACCGTAATATCGAATATGACTTGTGTGCAAAATTTGAAGTCAATCGGACGTGATTTGATAGGCTTAAGCATTGAAAGTAGAAGTTTGAAATTCTAAAGTTCATAAAGCTTGGATTGGAGGCCGATTCTTGGTTTTACCGTTGTTTGATATGATTTGAGGCCTCGAGCAAGTCCGTAATTTGTTTTTGGACTATTTGGTATGATTGGTTGGGGTCTTGGGGGCCTCGGGTGGATTCCGGATGGTTAACGGATCGAAAATGGAATTTTTGAAAGGCTGAAGTTGCTGGTATAACCACACCTGTGAGAAGTGGGCCGCAGGTGCGGAGCTGCAGAAGCGGCCAAAGGAGCCGCAGATGCGGTTTGGATCAGAAGGGAAGGAACTGCAGATACGGTCAAGCAGCCGCACAAGCGGGAGAACCTGCGGCGGTCGAGTCGCAGAAGCGGAAAAGAGGGCCTGGTGAGAGAACTGCAGGAGCGGTAGAAGTGTCGCACCTGCGGAACCGCAGAAGCGGTCAAGGGACCGCAGGTGCGGAAGTGCTGGAGGCAGAATGGTTCTTTTATAATCGGGGGTTTGGTCATTTTCCCCATTTTTCATTGGGTGTGGACGATTTTGGAGAGCTTCCAGTGGGGTTTTTCACCATCAATGACAAGGTAAGCTAATCCCATCCATCTTGAGTTAAATATATCGATTATGTATGGATTTTAGCATGTAAATTGGTAGAAATTTGGGGGTTTGAAGACAGCCTAGAAAATTGATATTCTTGGAATTTGACCACGATTTTGGGTATGAAATTGAGAGTAAATTATATATTTGAGTTCATGGAGTTATGGGTAAGCTTAATCTTTGAAAATTTTTGGAATCCGGGCACGTGGGCCCGAGGGCATTTTTGTCAACTTTTCGATCGGTGTTAGGAATTGTTATAAATTGGATTTCAAGAGCATTAAAACGAAAAAAAATTAAGTATTTTGGTTGGCTTGCCTGACAGTGGCGTCCGGCGCCATTATGACCCTTAGTGGATTTTGGGTCGTGACATATGTTGTATTGATTGTGTACTCTTGTACCTCTTGTTGGATTTGGGTCAAACCACTTGCATCTAAAGAGTATCAATTTCTTAAATGGCCAACCCATATATTCTAGTTCTATTATATCTTTGAACACACCATAATAATCAATATCTCCAACTTGGTTGCAATCACCACCTTGAACCTACACCCCGCTGTTGTTGCTATTTTTAATTTTAGAGCAATCCTCTGTATGGAACTTATAACCATTCACTACGTACTTATACATTGTTGTGACCGCAAGCCCAGGTCCCCAAGATATATCTTTCAAAAACTGGTTTACACTATTATTTGGATTATTTACCTACATAGTGTTAAAGAAATTCATATGTTAGCATAACTTACAAACATTATTTACGTACTTAGTGTTAGAACATTATCAGGATAAACTTACAAATTGTTTGAACCACGTATCAAATCTCGTATATACAGCATCATGGCCAAATTGACCCACGAAGTGACTGTGACACATCAAATATTTTTAGTAGTTGCATCAAGATGTAATCACAGTAAATTTTATATTTTGAAAACTAATAAATCAATACTTACTTGAGAAATGGTACAACTTAAGGACAATTTAGCAACACATGAAGTGTAGCTGACTTGTACTCCATATCTCTCAAACTTCTCTTTCTAACATCCTTAGAACATCAGCCTGGTTGATTGAATATGAACATTGGCGGATATAATGGATCATTTACACATTCGACCATGTGCCTATTAGGCCTATTCCTAGAACACAACACGTTACTCTCAAAATAATAAGAACAAAAATGAGCAGTTTCCTTTGCAAGATAAGCTTCGTATATAGATCCTTCAATCCTATTCCTTTGCTTAGCAAATTGTTTGCATTTGCCAATTGTCCTACATAATGTCATATTAGCCAAGAACATTCAAATAAAACAGAAAATTACATCAAACTTATAATATTACCTCTCAAAGGGATACATCCATCTGCATTGAACAGGCCTCAAGTCATGCCTCGTACAAGGTGATTGGAAGGTGTTCCATCACATCAAAAAAACCACATGGAAATGTCTTTTCCATCTTACAAGAAGTTACGCGAATGTTCTGATCCATCCGGAGTAGGTTTTCTTCCCTTAATGTGGTAGAACACAAGTCTTTGAAAAACAAACTAATCTCTGTGATGGGTTTCCAGATTCTTTCAGGCAAACCACAAAATGCAATAGGCACTAAGGTCTCCATGAAAACATGAAAGTCATGACTTTTCAAATAGCTCAACTTCCCTACCCCCATATGTAACGACCCGGCCGGTCGTTTTTAGAATTTACACCCCGATCCACTATTATCTGCTTTCCCCAAGTTTATTTCTGCTGTTTTGAATTGCTGGGATGGTCGGTTTTGAATTTCGGAGAGTTTTGGGACACTTAGTCCCTAAATGAGAGCTTAAGTGTTGGAAAATTGACCGTAGTCAGAACAATGTGAGGATGGCCTCGGAATGAAAATATGATGGTTTCGTTAGCTCTGTTGAGTGATTTCGGGTTTAGGGGCGTGGTCGGATTGTGTTTTGGAGGTCCGTAGCTAATTTAGGCTTGAAATGCCGAAAGATGGATTTTTGACGTTTCCAGTTCGATGGTGAGATTTTGATCCGAGGGCCGGAATGGAATTCCGGAAGTTGGAGTAGCTCCGTAGTGTTGAATGTGACGTGTGTGCAAAATTTCAGGTCATTCAGACGAGGTTTGATAGACTTTTTTATCAAAAGCGTATTTTGAGAAATTTGGAGTTCTTCGGCTTGAATCCATGTTTAATTTGAGGTTTCGATGTTGTTTTAGGTGTTTTAAGGATTGGTACAAGTTCGGACAGTGACATTAGAATTGTTGGTGCCTTTGGTTGAGGTCCTGGGGGTCTCGGGATGATTTCGGATAGTTGGCGGGGAGTTTTGAGGTATATTACAGCTACTGAACTTTGCTGCTTCTGGTATTTCCGCACCTGCAGTTTGGGGACCGCAGGTGCGATGCCGCATGTGCGGAAGAAGAGCCGCAAAAGCGGAAAGAGGGGGAGCCATCAGGAACCGCAGATGCGGTATGTTTCTCCGCAGAAGCGGTACTTCACCTGCGGGTGGGAAGCCGCAGATGCGGAAGCTGGGCGTTAAGTGATGGGTCGCAGGTGCGACCTTTGGTCCGCAAATGCGGGACCGCAGAAGCAGTCCCAAGGCCGCAGATGCGGAAAACTGCTGGGCAGAATGGTTTTAAAAGGGGTTCCGCGACTTTGAAGTTTATTTTCACCATTTTAATTGTTTTTGGAGCTCTTTGGAGGGGATTGAAGAGGAATTCGAAGGGAATCACTTGGAGGTAAGATTCTTGGTCTTAAAACTCATTTCTAATGTGAAACCTACCTAGTAAAGCATGGAATCTAGGCCTAAAATGGAAGAATTAGAGCTTGGGATTTAAGAGACTTGAAATAAGAATTTGAGGGGTCATTTGGGCTCCGATTTCAGTCTTATTGGTATGTATGAACTCGTGAGAGTGTGAGGATTCCGGAAATATGAATTTCACTCGATTCTGAGACGTGGACCCGAGGGGCGTTTTGGTCATTTTACTTAATTTTGCGTATTAGCTTAGAATTTAATTGTAGAATCAGTTACTTGAAGTGTTATTTACATTATGAAATTTAATTGAATAGATTTGGGAAATTTGGAGTCGGATACTCGTGGCAAGGACGTGGTTTCGGGTTGACATTTCAGCCGGTTCGAGGTAAGTGGCTTGTCTAACCTTGTGTGGGGGACCTCTCCCCTTAGGATTGATATTGTGATAATTGAAATGCCTTGTACGTGAGGTGACGAGTGCGTACTTGTGCTAATTGTTGGAAATCCGGGTTTTCATTAAAAATAACCTTATATTGTGTTCTTCCTTTTCTTGCTTACACTATTTAGAAATTTTGCCTGCTGTTAGTCTAGAGAAGCATGTCTAATTGACTAAATTTCTCTATTTGTTTTAACTGCCTTATTTGTATTACGTGAATCATGCTAGGTTAGAATTATCTATTTTGCCTTGGTATGAAGTTGAGCTTAATTGAGTATTTCTTTTTTCTGCTATTGTTGTGCGTTCCATTTTGGGGCTACGGGAAGGCATCCCGAGAGATCCCCTGTACGTATTTATGATCGAGCTGAGGTGCGGGATACGAGAGATCCCTGGCACATATATTGAGGATAATATGAGATCCTTGGGACCAAGAGATCCCTGATATATATTGAGGATACCAAGAGATCCTCGGGATACCAAGAGATCCCTGGCATATATTGAGGATACCAAGAGATCCTCGGGATACCAAGAGATCCCCGGGTATGTGTATTGAGGATACTAAGAGATCCTCGGGATACTGAGAGATCCCGGTTCTCATCCTTGTGATTGTTTTGTCTATGTATCAGCTGTAGTTATCTTTATATCCTGTGATACTTTTACTGCTGCACTTATTTATACTGCTCTTATCTACACTGTCGAACTTTATATTATTATTTAACCTCAGTAGGGCCCTGACCTTCCTCGTCACTACCCGACCGGGGTTAGGCTTGGCACTTACTGAGTACCGCTGTGGTGTACTCATGCCCTTCCTGCGCATGTTTTTTTTTCATGTGCAGATCCGGGTACTTCGACTCAGTCCTACCACCCCTGAGGCGAAGCGACTGCTATAGCGACTTCGAGGTATATTTTCCGCGTCCGCAGACCGAGGAGTCTCTCTCTATTCTTGCTGTTTAGTATTAGCCCTTCTGTATTTCAGTTCTTGTCAGACATTCGGGAGTTAGAGCTATGTAGTACTTCTTAGCTTGTGATTCATGGGTTTCTAGGTCTTGGATTCATGTGTTGGTTTTGAGAGTTAAATATGGTGTATGCCGAGTGACACATTTATACACTAGTTATTTCTTATTTCTGTTTTAAATTGTTTTACTTCCGCAATTTTTGGTTTCTTTTTCGCAATTTAGGCTTACCTAGTCGTAGAGACTAGGTGTCGTCACGATGGTTCACGGAGGGTGAACCATGGTCGTGTCAAGTTGGTATCAAAGCTCTAGGTTCATAGGAGTCATGAATCACAAGTCGGTTTATTAGAGCCTACGGGAGGCTATATAACTGTTAGGAAAATTCCACTTCCTTTGATTTCCTTGTCGTGCGAGATTTTTGATATCACAATTCTAAACTTCTGTCTTCTATTCTCTCACAGATGGTGAGGACACGTGCTACTCGAGATGATCAGGAACCCGCGCCCCCTACTGGAGCTGTCAGAGGCTGGGGCCGGGGTAGACGCCGAGGACGCGCTCGTGGTGCAGCCAGAGCACCCGCGAGAGCTGCCGCCGAGGTACCATCAGCAGTACCGGCCGGAGTCCAGACACCTGATGCATCTGCTACTACTACTCCAGCACTCCAGGAGACTTTGGCACAGTTTATGACTATGTATACCACTCTAACTCAGGCAGGGTTGCTTCCCCTTGCTGTAGCTACATCCCAGGCCGGGGGAGGAGCACAGACTCCCACCGCCCGCACTCTTGAGCAGCTAGTGCATATTGATCAGGTTCCAGAGGCTATTCCTGTACAGCCGGTAGCCCTAGCACAGCCTGAGAAGAGGGCAGTAGCTTCAGAGGGGGAGCAAAAGAGGCTTGAGAGGTTCAAGAAGTATCAGCCTCCGACCTTTAGCGGACTAGCCTTAGAGGATGCCCTTGGATTTCTTGAGGAGTGCTATCGTATCCTCCGTACTATGGGCATTTCAGGATCGAGCGGTGTTTCTTTCACTACTTTCCAGCTTCGAGGAGCCACCTATCAGTGGTGGCGTGCTTATGAGTTAGACAGTCCGGATGAGGCAACTTCCCTGACATGGGCCCAGTTTTCAGATATGTTCACGAGGGAGTATGTCCCCAGAGTCTTAGGGACGCCTGGCGCGTGGAGTTTGAGATTTTGCGGCAGGGTACCATGACTGTCTCGAAGTATTCTATCCGTTACACTGACTTGGCTAGACATGCATCAACTTTGGTTTCTACGGTTCGCGAGAAGGTTTGCTGTCGCGCCCCCTTTTTCTCACAAAATCGGGTTCATGACATTTGGTATAGGACAACTCGTTCCTTTTGGGAACTGGCTTTTGCACTTGAAGAGTCGCCACCTAATGATTTAAGGTGCGTTAGGACACCAATAGGGTTCAATTCTAAGTTTTATTTCAATAACTAGAGATAGAGTAAGGGCTTGAAATTATCCTAAGGGGAAGGTGTTAGTCACCCCTCAGGATCCACTAGTGTGGTTCCCGGCCAGACAGTTGATTGTGAATTTGGTTCAATAGACATATAAACAGATAAGGCTCAAATAAGAGGGGATTTTAGTAAACAACTGTATGAAAGCAAACAAAGTTTGAAAGAGCAATTAAGGCTGATTTTAAACAAAGAGTTGCAATCCTTTTAAAAGAAAAGGGAAATAATTGAAGGGAGTCCTAGGTTTATTTAAAATATGGATCATATCAATGCAATACCTGGTAATCACTCCTCAAAAGAGGGGCTACACGTGGTATTAGCGCACCGGTCATCATATCCATATCTACCCTTTCCCACCCTGTTAAGGTATTAAAGCGCGGATTGGTCTCGATCGCTATTGCATGCTATTACCCGTCCCACTCCTATCAGTCCCGGAGGAATTCAGGACTACTATTCCTAAAGGGGAGGGATATTAGGCTGATTTTGGTTTCAAAAGGTAAAAAATCTAAGGCGACATACAAAACAAATAAACTGCACGTTAAGGGAAACATGTAAACAAGTAATGGCTCATGTATGCCTCCTCAAACAAACACATAAGTAACATGACTTGAACATACATTTAGGGTCTGATTAAAAATACTGAAAACGAGGGGAGTTCAATTGTTGGAGCAGACCAGCTTAATACATAACTCAGATAAGAAGTCTGAATTAGGACTACCTGCTGGTTGTAGCAATTTCAAAAGGCGGATTCAGTTTTATTGTTATTACCCTAAGGATTGCCTAAGTGTTTCGATGAGCTCTTAGGAACATAATATATACTTACTGATTTAGAAGTGTGGCAAAGCAGAACAACTTTTAAATGAATGGTTTGAGACTCTATAGGCATGCTTGCTAGACTTCGTTAAATAAGGAAATTAGATTATTTAAAACTGATTCAGAATAAATTATTTTAAAACAGACTAGTTTCAGATTCTGCAGGTGATAGTATCTACTATTGCTAATTTTAAACCCTATGGATATGATATCTAACATTGAATTTGAACAGGAACGAACTAGATTTTACTTACTTTGGGAATCCCTGTAGGCATGATTTCTACGAAGGGGTACTGATTTTAATGATATCTGATTTTAACCATTTAGATCCTAATTACATGGTATCTAAAATGCAGAATTAAACATGCATAATCTAAAACAACAGATTACATGGTATCTAAAATGCAGAATTAAACATGCATAATCTAAAACAACAGATCCTATAGACATGATTTCTATTGTGGCCATTTTTAGTTCCTATAGGCATGATTTCTAAATTACAGAATTAAACATGCAGATATTAGGTCCAATAAGCATGATTTCTAAATTACAGAATTAAACATGCAGATCTTAGGTCCTATAGGCATGATTTTCTAAATTACAGAATTAAACATGCAGATCTTAGGTCCTATAGGCAAGATTTCTAAATTACAGAATTAAACATACAGATCTTAGGTCTTATAGACATGATATCTACCCTCAAGCATGCATAATTCCCAACCCTTTTCACTAGCCAACCCCAGTGTTTATTACAGAAATTATTACAGACCTAGTAATGAATTACATCAGAAAAGTACTAAGAAAAGTTACAACCAGAGGAAGCCTGATTCTTGACTTCCTCTCTGAGTTATGGAATAAACCACCTCAAATGCCATTGATCCAAAGCCTTTCTCAGACTTGAGTGTGTCAAAGTTCCCTAAGGGTCTTAAAAGAACCCCGGGCAGTGCTCACACCCAAGTTACATAACCAGAATAGAGATGAGTGCAGTGTTGAAATGCCAGCACTTATGTGTCCAAGTTCAGAGGGAACTCATGGGTCCCAAGGCAAGGCTCACACAGGAGGGGCAGAACCTAAGTCTAAGAGTAGAGTGGAGGTGCAGGAATAGAGTTTTAAAACTGAGGGGGGTAAAGGGTGGTAAGGAATTAGTAATTAGTAAAATACAGAGTTGATAACTTCATACAAGGGTGTCAGGGGTTGGGAATTCATTGCATGGAGCCTATGTACTTAGGCAAGGGTTAGCTTTGGGCATGCACAGCAATAGAAGATGCTGGTATGCCTATAAGCCAACCAAAACACACAACAACCAGAGAAACCATGGAGGTTATGATCCTAGGGGGATCAAGTTTGGGTCATGGACAACAATGTTCAATGTTGCCATGCCCCATACCAAACATAGATACCAAACACATTGGGGATGAGGATTTAAGGTTACATGCCATGATAAGTAAGTAACAGAAACATTAATTCAGAACAGAAAAGGCAGAATACAACATGCTTAATGATGGAACTTAGTTAAATACAAATAGGAGACAAACAAGAATGAAAGAAACAGTAAAGAAACATGTTATTGTTGATGCTGAAATTTAGTTAGAACATACCAGTCAGAGAAGCAAAGTACAGTAAAGATAAGTAAGCAGGACTCCAAAATCTAGCCTTGGCTTTCAGCCGGCTAAACAGACAGTAGCACAAGTAGCAGTAAAGCAAGAGAGAGTTTTTTTTAGTGTAAGTGTGTGTTTTAACTTTAAAAATTGTTCATGTCCTTGAAAGAAGAGAGGCACAGGGTATTTATAGCTTTTTGAAAACGAGTGAAAGAGAAATAATAAGCCACAAACATGGAAACAATCACTATTCAGAATCAATTATACAAGTGATTGCCTTTTACGGGTAATGACAGGCTCATAATAAGAAAGGAAATCAATTTGTAAGCAGACTGATAGTTTCCATAAAAGAAGTAGTAAAACAATTGAGTAAGTAATCAAGTCTAAGTACATGAATAAATTTATTTTTGGAAAGAATTCAGTAAGGCAAGACAGGAAAAGAAATCAATTAACCTTAACAGGCGAGTGAAATCAGGATTTCACAAAGGAAAAGTTTGAAGTCAGTCACAAATTGAAGGTCAATCAAAGAAGGAAACTCAACATATAAATAGAGGGCACAAACACTAGACATGCGATGCCAAACTATTGGCAAAATGAAACAACATGAAATAATAGCACAATTAGCAGACAGCAAACATTCGCAGCATGATAGTCATGTAGGTCAGGTCACATTCAATCGGTAGTGAAGAAACATAGAATATCAAAGCATGCGAAGATCTTACAGTAGCAGGTGAAGAAAACCCCTTCAAAATTTAGGGTTTCGAGCATAATCGAGTTTTAGAGAAGATAGAAATCCAGAATCAGAAGAATCACACAAAGGAATAAGAGATTTTGAAATAAAGAACTTCAAATCGAGTCATTTACTTAAACGAACGGTCTCAGACCCAAAGCCATAGGGTTTTCGACAATAGTAGAGTTTTAAAAGAGGATAAACAAGCGAATCAGACAAAACTCAAACAAACAAGCATTCGTCTAATAAACAGTCAAAAGAAATTAGGGCTTTTAACATGCAAACCCAGGTAGAAGAACGATATAAGCAAACATAGCAAAATATGTCCAGAAATCAGAGAAAAGTTCGAAGTAACTTAACAAGAAAACCCTAATCGGAAAAGATAAAGAGTTTTGAAAGCAAAGTTTTAAAAGAAACTTCGAGAAAAATGCTTAGAAGTTCAAAGCAAACATAGATCTGACACAGATCTTAAAGAAATCAAAAAGAACCTTAGAGATTAGGGTTTCAGAAGAACCCCAAATGATTAGAAAGGCCTTGAAAACCATCGATCTAAGAAGGAGAGTCAAAAGTCTGACTCGAATAGCCATGGCTGGCCGGAAAAAGGCCAAAGACGACCGAAGAGCAGTGATCGAGCAAAGACTGGACAAAACCCCTTCGAGACCTGGTCATGAGACCACAGAAACGAACACGTAGAAGCCATGAGAGGATGATACAGGTCTCTGATGACCTTGAAAGGCCTTGGATTAGGGCGGATTAGGGTGGCGGCGGCTAGGGTTTGATGGGGTTGTAGATAGAATTTAGGAGAGGAGGGGTTTCAGAGGCGGCGGATTATGAAGAATGAAAAGGGTTTGGGGGGTCTTTGGGTTTAATTAGGAAATGATTAATGCAACCGTTGATCGAAATGATCAACGGCTGGGATTAAATGGGAGTCCGGGTGGGTCATTTAAATGGGTTATGGTTTGGTTTGAATGGGAATTGGGTCGGGGTATTTGGGATTCAAATTGGGTTCAATTTGGCTATAATCGAAATTAAATGGGGCTAACATTTAAATAGCCAATTTTCCTATTTTGATTTATAAAAAATAATAAAATAACTTCTGTAAATAAATTAAAGGTGCTAAAATGACTTATAGTACATAACTATCAAATTAAAAATACTGGGCTCGATTTTTTATAGATATAAACGCAATTAAACCTAAAAGAGGCTATATTGCAATTATATGCAATTTAGCTTTAAAAATACTAATAAATTTGTAAAAATATGCAAAAATATCTTAGCCATATTTTAGTATAAATATGAGAATCCAATAAATGAATCACCAAAAATGACAAATTTAGAAATATTATTGGGTTTTTTATGAATAAAATAGGGGAATAAATTGGTTTAAAAAATCTTTAAAAAATAAGGAAAAATGATAAAACATTTGGACACACTTATATATGCATACATATGCTATTTTGAAAGTATTTTTCATATTGAAAATATATAGGAAAAAATTGGGTATCAACTGCTGCCCTTCTTTACGCGGGAAGGAAGAAAGAGTTGTCGGGTAAAGATATGATGGCCAATTTTGATCGAGCGGAACGGTTTGAAGAGGTTTAGGCCACGCCCTGGCTTCTGGGCTGCCTACATATCCCTGGTTTTACAAGAATCAGGCTATATGTAGTTCGAGGTCCGTCGGCAGAGTATGCCGATTGAGACTTTTCAAGAACGGACGCGATATCCATGACGGGGTGAGTGGTTAAGGTCTGATAGGGCTACGGGAACCGGAGCGGGATCGCTCCTGCCGAGATGGTCGTTGCTCGCCAGTTTACCTGCAAATAAGCAATACAAGCATGTATTGTGCGTAAATTTAAACATGATGCAAATTCCCGTCGGACCATGAAGGTTGTCTTTGGACGGTTAGGATGACGTCCTTAGACCATGATGTCCTGGGCCATGAAGCGTATAATGAAGGATTCGCAGGCCATGAAATAATGCTCTCGGGCTATGAGGATGATTCCTCCGAACCATGATGCCTTTGAATGATGATATGCAAAAGATTAAAAGGGTCCTCAGGCCATGACATGGTGTTCTCGGGCTATGAAAATGGTGCCTCCGAACGATGACGCCTTTGGATAATTTAGCGATCTTTCAGCCCATGAAATGCAGTTTTTTGGCGATCTTTCAACCCATGCGATGCAGTAGGTGGAGATCTTTCATCCATGCAAATGCAAATGAGGTGGCGATCTTTCAGCCATGCAAATGCAAATGAGGTGGCGATCTTTCACCCCATGCAAATGTAGAAGAGTTGGCGATCTTTTTGCCCATGCAAATGCAGATGAGGTGGCGATCTTTCAGCCATGCAGATGTAGATGAAGTGGTGATCTTTAAGCCATGCAAATGTAGATGAAGTGGCGATCTTTCAGCCATGCAAATGCAGATGAGGTGGCGATCTTTCAGCCATTCAGATGTAGATGAGGTGGCGATCTTTCAGCCATGCAGATGTTGATGAAGTGGCAATCTTTCAGCCATGCAAATGTAGATGAAGTGGCGATCTTTCAGCCATGCAAATATAGATGAAGTGGCGATCTTTCAGCCATGCAAAAAATGCAGATACAGACAGCGTTTAGTCTCGGAAGGCAGAATGGTAGCCTTATGCAAGTTGGAAGGCAGAATGGTAGCCTTATGCAATGCAAATGCAGATAGAGGTAGAGCTTAACCTCGAAAGGCAGAATGGTAGCCATATGCAAGAAATAAAAGGGCAAATGGTAATAGGGCTTTTCCTAGCTGATAGCAGATTGCGACATCGTGACTGTTGGGGACATTGTGACACACGAAAAGTCACTGGTATGTGTGGATAGCAAATGTGAGTAAACACAATGGTTCTGAGAGATGTATTCCTGAACAATGTTTGTCTTGTGAGTGTATAGTATGTTTGATGATTTCGCAATCCAAGTGCCTGCATCCAAAGAAAAATCGTGAGTTTTGTAAAGGAGGGAGGTTAGTTCGTATTCCCGCTGGCTATGCTTGACCTGCTTGGCTTTGATTTGGTGATACTGTATGTACAATTGGGGTAGCGTTGCTAAACAAAGGAATTTCGACAATAAACATGCGTGAGTTTGTAAAAAGTGCGACATGAACGTATAGTTAAAATAATAATTTTTTTAGATGAACCGATGACCGTGACGTCGTTCAGGACACTGCAACCTTTCTTGCTATGGAATTTTGAGGGTCCTCCTCAAAATTCTACCCCAGTTTAATGGGTTGACGCTTCTGACTGTTGCTTGTGATGATTCAGCTAAAATTGCTTCAGAATTTTGAGGGTCCTTCTCAAAATTCTGCCCCAGTTTCCAATTTTGGGGGGGGGGGATGAAAATTTTATTGAATTGTGACCGAACCCATAGGGTTGCCTACGTATCCCCTCTTAAACGGGAATCAGGTCAGGCGTAGTTCAATTTACTTCGTAGAGGAAAGCATAAAGATTACAGATAGTAACGCTTGACTGCATCGAATTAATCGGCTTTGGCCAGACTTTCCCATCCATTTTTGCAAGTATGAGGGCTCCTCCTATCAGAACCCGGTGAACCATGTATGGACCTTGCCAGTTGGGAGAGAATTTCCCTTTGGCTTCATCTTCATGCGGAAAATTTTTCTTTAATACCAACTGCCCTGGTGCGAACTGTCTTGGCTTGACTCTTTTGTTGAAGGCTCTGGACATTCTGTTCTGATAAAGTTGACCATGACACACTGCGTTCATTCTTTTCCCATCTAAAAGAGCTAGTTGCTCATAACAACTTTTGACCCATTCTGCATTGTCGAGCTCAGCTTCCTGTACGATATCTAGGGAAGGAATTTCTACTTCATCGGGAATAACAACTTCTGTACCATATACCAGCATATAGGGAGTTGCCCCAGTTGATGTGCGAACTGTGGTGCGATATCCTAACAGAGCGAATGATAACTTCTCGTGCCACTGTTTATGCTTCTCTATCATCTTTCTCAATATTTTCTTGATGTTCTTATTGGCGGCTTCCACGGCTCCGTTCATCTAAGGCCTGCAGGCTATAAAATTCTTGTGTCTGATCTTGAAGGTTTCACACATAGCTTTTATCAAGTCGTTGTTGAGATTGGAGCCATTATCAGTAACGATTGATTCTGGAATCCCGAATCGGCAAACAATGCGGTCGCAAAGTCTGCCACGACTTTCTTAGTCACTGCCCTGTAAGATGCTACTTCGACCCACTTGGTGAAGTAGTCAATTGCCACTAGGATGAACCTGTGTCCGCTGGAAGCAGCAGGCTCGATCGGTCCAATAACATCTATTCCCCAAGCGGCGAACGACCATGGTGAGCTTGTTGCATTAAGCTCATTTGGAGGTACCTTTATCACGACTGCATGTATTTGACAACGGTGGCATTTTCGGACATACTGGATGAAGTCTGTTTCCATATTCATCCAAAAGTAACCAGCCCGGAGTATCTTCTTTGCTAAAACAAAACCATTCATATGTGGACCGCAGGTCCCAACATGAATTTCTTCTAGCAGTTTGGATGCTTCCTTTGCGTCGACACACCTTAGTAGTTCCAAATCAGGAGTTCTCCTATACAGGATTCTTCTGCTGTGAAAGATGTTGTTGGACAATCTCCGCAGTGTGCGTTTCTGAGTATGATTGGCAAGCTCCGAGTACTCTCCTGTTGCCAAATATTCCTTGATATCTTGAAACCAAGGCTTTCCGTCTGCTTACTTTTCAACACGGGCACAGTAAGCTGGCTGATTATGAATTTTCACTGGTATGGGATTAATAAAATTCTTATCAGGATGCTGTCATGGATGATAGGGTAGCCAATGCATCGGCAAATTCATTCTGGATCCTGGGAACATGTCGGAATTCTGTCTTTGTGAACCTCTTTCTCAATTCCTGTACCTGATGCAGATACGGGAGTATCTTGGAGTTCTTGGTTGCCCATTCTTCTCGCACCTGCTGTATGAGTAGGTCCGAATCCCCAATCACTAGAAACTCTTGAATGTTCATGTCAATGGCTATTTTGAGCCCTAGGATACAAGCTTCATATTCGGCCATGCTGTTGGTGCACGGGAACCTGAGCTTGGTAGACACCGGATAATGCTGACCTGTTTCTGATACTAGGACTGCTCCTATGCCAACTCCTTTGAAATTTACTGCTCCATCAAAAACATTCTCCAACCATTATAGGATTCTGCAATGTCATCTCCTATGAATGATACCTCTTCGTCAGGGAAATACGTTTTCAGGGGTTCGTATTCTCCGTCTATGGGATTTTTAGCAAGGTGATCTGCTAGTGCCTGTCCCTTGATTGCCTTCTGAGTTACATAGACAATGTCAAATTCACTTAACAAGATTTCCCACTTGGCTAGCTTGCCAGTGGGCATAGGCTTCTAGAAGATGTACTTCAAAGGATCCATCCTTGATATGAGATATGTAGTATAGGCACAGAAGTAGTGCCTCAGCTTCTGGGCCACCCAAGTCAAAGCACAACAGGTGCGCTCTAACAGTGAATATTGGGCCTCGTACGGGGTGAACTTCTTACTGAGGTAATAAATGGCCTGCTCCTTCCTCCCCGTTTCATCATGCTGCCCCAGAACACAACCGAACGCTCCATCCAATACTGCGAGGTAGAGTGACAAGGGTCTACCTGGCTCAGGCGGGACTAAGACTGGTGGTGTTGACAGGCATTCCTTGATTCTGTCGAAAGCTTTTTGGCAGTCATCAGTCCATTTGGTAGTTGCGTCCTTCTTCAACATCTTAAAGATTGGCTCACAGATAACTGTAGACTGTGCTATGAACCGGCTGATATAGTTAAATCTTCCCAAGAAACTCATCACGTCCTTCTTGTTCTTTGGCGGTGGAAGTTCCTGAATGGCCCAGACCTTTGATGGATCCAGTTCTATTCCTCGGCGGCTCACGATAAACCCAAGAAACTTTCCGGCGGGAAGCCCAAATGCACACTTTGCGGGATTCAGTTTCAATTTATACCTCCGCAATCTGTCGAAGAACTTCCTTAGATCTTCCATGTGATTAATGGACTTCTTGGACTTGATGATGACATCATCCACATATACCTCAATTTCTTTTTGTATCATATCGTGAAAAATGGTAGTCATGGCCCTCATGTAGGTGGCCCCTGCATTCTTTAGGCCGAACGGCATCATTTTATAACAATACATTCCCCACGGCGTAATGAAAGCCGTTTTCTCAGCATCTTCTTCATCCATCCAGATCTGATGATAACCGGTGAAGCAACGAATGACTGTAACTCGTGCCTGGCGCAGTTGTCGATCAGGATGTGTATATCCGGCAAGGGAAAGTCGTCTTTCGGACTGGCCCGGTTGAGATCCCGGTAGTCGACACAGACCCCGACCTTCCCGTCCTTCTTTGGTAGTACAATGTTGGCTAACCATGTCGGGTACTCAACTACCCTGAGAACTTTAGCCTTAACTTGCTTAGTGACTTCTTCCTTGATTTTCAAATGTCAGGCTTGAATTTCCTGAGCTTCTGTTTTACCGGCGGACATGTTGGATCAGTGTGCAGTATATGGGCCACAATAGATGTACTTAGAACAGTCATGTCATCATATGACCAGGCGAATATGTCCTCATATTCCTTTAGAAATTCTATGTATTCCCTTGTGACGACCCGACCCGTCGTCACGTGAGTTACCGCCCCGTTTTCCCTATGTTATGCTTCTTTAAGTTTCATTATCAGTATTTGATGTGTTAGAGTTGGTTTGGAATGGCTTTGATAAGAAATAAGACACTTAGTCTCTTTTAAGAAGGCTTAAGTTGGAAAAGTCAACCGGATGTTGACTTTTGTGTTAGAGGGCTCGGATTTGAATTCCGATGATTTGGTTAGCTTCGGGGGATGATTTGTGACTTAGGAGTGCGATCGGAATTGATTTTGGAGGTTCCGTGTAGAATTAGGCTTGAATTGGCGAAGTTAGTATTTTGGCGAATTCCGGTTGGTAGGTGAGATTTTGATCCGGGGGTCGGAATGAGATTCCGAGAGTTGCAGTAGCTTCGTTAGGTGATTTTGGATGTGTGTGCAAAATTTCAGGTCATTCGGAGGTGTTTTGGTTGGGTTTCTGATCGAATGCGTGTTTCAGAAGTTTTAGAAGAACTTAGGCTTGAATTCGATGAGAAATGATGGTTTTAGTGTTGTTTGAGGTGTTTTAATGATTGGATCAAGTTTGAATAAGGTATTGGATCATGCTTGTATTTTTGGTTGAGGTCCCGAGGGCCTCGGGGTGATTTCGGATGGCTAACGGGAAGTTTTGAACTTAAGAGATTGCGGAACCTGTGCTGCTTCTGGTATTTTCGCTTCTGCGGAATTGGGACCGCAGAAGCGGTACCGCAGAAGCGAGAGGAGAGACGCAGACGCGGCAGGGACCGCAGGTGCGGAATTGGTGACCGCATCTGTGGAGTCGCAGATGCGACAGGAGGACCGCAGATGCGGTATTTGAGCTCTTATGGGGATCCGCAGATGCGTTAATTTGTCCGCAGAAGCGGAAGGCGCAGGAGCGGATATTGAACCGCAGAAGCGGATATGTCCGCAGAAGCGGTGCATCGACCGCAAAAGCGGGAGCCGCAGATGCGGCCATGGAGCCGCAGATGCGGAAATAACTGGTCAGAATAGTTTTATTTCCCTTCGCGAATTTTTGAAAGGGTTTCATATTTTCACTTCGAACTTGGAGAATTTGGGCGAGTTGGAGGAGAGGAATCAAGGGATTTCATTGAGGTAAGAATTTCTAAACCAAAAACACGATTTTATGGTGCAAACACATGAAATTAGACTGAAAACTCAAGGATTTAAGGTCAAAAATGGTGGTTTAGGGCTTGAAACCTAAGAGAACAAAAATGGGAATTTGAGGGGTCATTTGGACTCCGATTTTGGTGTTCTTTATATGTATAGACTGGTGGCGAGATAAAGGAATCCGGTGATGTGAATTTTATAATTTTTCGAGAAGTGGGCCCGGGGCTCGGGTTTTGCCAACGTCGTGATTTTCGATGTTTTTCGAGTCTTTTCGATTGGGTTATATTCCCTTAGCATATTGTGACGTATTCGTTGTGGTTTTGGTCAGATTCGACGCGCGAAGAGGTGAATTCGAAAGGCAAGGGCATAGCAAGCTAGGACCTTGGCCGGCTTGAGGTTAGTAATAAATGTAAATGCTGTATTGAGGGTTTGAAACCCCGAATTTGCACAACGTAGTGCTATGTGAGGTGACTTGCACGCCGGATAACGGACGTGGGGTAGAGCACCGTCAGGGATTGTGACTTGGTCCGTCCCGCTTAATAAAATTGATACCTATTTGATTGTAGATTTGCAATATCCTTATAAAAATGGATTAAGTGTCGTAATTGGGCTTCGTGCCAACTACTTGAATCCTTCAGGGATTATTTTAATGGTTTTCTTACCATATTTATAAATATTAAACTCAGTCCTGGTATTTAATACCGTGTTTGAAATCTCAGCCATTTTCTAAATTGAAATTAAGTTT
>NW_017673433.1:135414-136443 GCF_001879085.1 Nicotiana attenuata
CATTAGGACTTGTTTTACAATTTGTTCCAAAGTTATGACATAATATACTAAAAGTCATAGTAATCAACCAAGACATGTTGCGACGTAAGTGCTTGCCCATCATCAATTCCTAGTGATTTACCAGGACTTTTGAATAATTTGTTTCAAAGTTACAACATATTTTGTATTAAGGTCCTGGTGTTCCCGGCAAGCCAAGTATCCATCATAAACTCCTAATGATTCACAAGAACTTTGTAAATAATTTATTTCAAAGTTACAACACAATTTGTGCCTAAAGTCATGTTAATTCGTCACAATCAAACGCCTAATGATTCGTCATGACTTGTGGCAAGGCAAGTCTTTGTCCGGTCACTAGAGCTCTTGGTAATTCTCTAGGGCCTGTGAATAATTTGTTACAAATTTATTGACATATTTTGTACTAATGTTTAAGTTATATACACTGTTTGTATAAGGGATTTTTGCATCATTATGTCACGTTTACTTGTTGTCGCAAATATTTTATCCTATTTTTTAAGATTACAAATCTCACATTTTAACAAGATTTACCCGTATCTTTTGCTCATCCATTCGAACTTTTGACGATCCTCCACGGATGCGGCCAAATTCTTACTCGCAAATTTTAATTTTTAACGTCAAATTATTTTTGTTGAACTTTTTAAAACAGGGACAAAAGTTAAATAACAGGCCGGAATGACCCTATTTGTGCAAATCTTTCCTATTGTATCCTTTAGCCAAGATAAAACTTAGTAATTGACTGTGTCTAATAATGTTGCTACATTATTTTGCCGTCCTTTTTTTGAAATTAGGAGAAATTCTCATAACTAGCCAAGTTGGAAAACTTCATTACAAGTAGTTAACCCATAAATTCAGTTTACACATAATAATAGAAATATATTATCTTCTACAGCCAAATACTATTTTACAACTTCTTTGAAATAAGAATTCTAATTAATAAATCACACTCCATAAAAACAGAAAAGAAAGAGATCAAAGAACAGAAAAAACAGAAGAAAAGAAACAAATCCCCCC
>NW_017673434.1:0-111091 GCF_001879085.1 Nicotiana attenuata
TGGATTGTTGCGAGCAGAACGAATGGGGCGCGCTTTGGAAGAAGCGATCTGTTACCGAGTCGTCTTATTGGGAATAACAAGAGCATCTCTCAATACTCAAAGTTTCATATCTGAAGCGAGTTTTCAAGAAACTGCTCGAGTTTTAGCAAAAGCGGCTCTCCGGGGTCGTATCGATTGGTTGAAAGGCCTGAAAGAGAACGTTGTTTTGGGGGGGGTGATACCCGTTGGTACCGGATTCAAGGGATTAGTGCACCCTTCAAAACAACATAACAACATTCCTTTGGAAACAAAAAAAAAGAATCTATTCGAGGGGGAGATGAGAGATATTTTGTTCCACCACAGAAAATTATTTGATTCTTGTCTTTCAAAAAATTTCCACGATATACCCGAACAATCATTTATAGGATTTAATGATTCCTAACAACGGATTCATCTCTTTCGCTATCTGCATTTGGTATGGTTATTTGCTTTGGTAATAAAAAGAATAATGAATAGAAAAGAATAATGGTTTGGGTCGTGTATCTACGTCCAATCTACGGTAGAAGAGAAGGTTCCATCGGAACAATTATTTATTTCAGTTCAGGGTTCCTCGTCTCTTTTTTTTTTAGAAAAAGAATAAAAAAAAACGGGGGGGGGTTGTGGGGAGAAATGACAAGAAGATATTTGGTGCTGGGAAAACCCAGTGGACTTTGGACAAGGCTATCTTAAAGAGTCATTATGCGGACAACATAACTGACTCGGCTAGGTTTGACCATGATGCATGAACAATTAAACAGAGTAAGGTTTCTATGAGGTATTAGACGGGTACCCTTGAGCGGACAACTCAATAGGGAAAGGTGCGGAACCGTCGACTACACCGTTGATTGACTAGTTTTATCGCAAATATGCCTTTGCGGGATTTAGGGGGTTATAATATTGGAAGGGCGCAGCCACTCATTATATGCGTTGCTATGGTATTTTGTTTGGCACGAGTGGAATATGATGTTGAAAACATGCTTATGCAATAATTAAAACAAGTTGTCATGTATTTGCATGTTACAAAAGCAATAATTACAACAATTCCTCATAATTTAAAAACAGTAGTAAATGAAAGCAGTAAAGGAAAGCAGTAAAGAAATAAAGGAAAGAAACAATGAAACGAGTCAGTTTTTGCAGTAGGAGAAGGAATTAAATGCTTAAACAGATTAAACAAATGAAGACACATAAGAAATGTAAAGTCACAGTGATAGCTTGAAATGGTAAAAGCCTAAAACAATATCCCCAGCAGAGTCGCCATGCTGTCGATGCCCCCTTTTTCTCGCAAAATCGGGTTTATGACATTTGTGAGGACAACTCGTTCCCTTTTGGGAATTGGGTTTAAGAGAAGTGAAGAGTCGCCACCTAATGATTAAAGTGCATTAGGACACTAAGAAGGGTTCTGTTTTTGGATAACCAGGGATTGGGTAAGGCCTTGAAATTATTCCAAGGGAAAGGTGTTAGGCACCCCTCAGAATCCACTAGTGTGGTTCCCGGCCAAGCTATTGTTGTGACTTTAGGGTACAAATAACATATAGACAAATAAGGCTCAAATAAGAGGGGATTTTCACATAAAGGTTGCAAATAGATGGAGTGAAAAGAAACGAAAGAAAAGCCGAATTTTGAGAGAAAAAAAATAGTTTGAGAAATTTGAAAATAAACAATGAAATAAACAAGTAAAAGAGAGGGGGCTCCTAGGTTTATAAATAATATGGATCACCCTACACAACACCCGGTAACCACTTATACACGTGGTGTTATCGCGTGGTTATCATTTCCATATCTACCCTTTCACACCCCATTAAGGTATTAAACGCGGAATGGTCTCGTTTCACTTATTGCCATGCTATTACCCGTCCCAATCCTATCAGTCCCGGAGGCATTTGGGACTACTAATCCTAAAGGGAAAGGGTATGAGGTTTTATTGTTTTAAAAGGACAAAATTCTAGGGCGACAATCAAAAACACATAGAGCAAATATGGGAAAGGCATTCAAACAGATAAGGCTCAAACAGACCTCCTTAGATAAGAGAAAGCATATAGTTTAGCATGTCTTGCACGTACTGATTAGGGTCTGATTAAACTTAAAAGTTAAAGCAGGCTAATTTTTCACATATTTTCAGATAAGAAGTCCGAGTTAGACCTGTCCACCGGTTGTAATTAATAAAGACTGTTGCAGTTTATAACTTTTACCCTAAGGCTTGCCTAAGTGATAGACGAAAACCTATAAGCATGATGTCTACAGATTTCAGAAATAAGAAAATGAAATGATTACATGCTGATTTAAAGGGAAGTTGCCAGTTAAAAAATGAATTTTAGAAAACACGAGTTCTGCTGTTGGTAACGCATTATTACTGCTAATTTTAGACTCATAAGCGAGTGAGGCTATTCAGATTTGAATTAGAACCCCTATAGGCATGCTTTCTATGTGTTTGCCAACTTAGAACATTGTTATAGACATAGAAGAGTGCAGAAATCCTATAACATGATATCTAGGTGTTGCATTGTTTTACTTAAGGCCTATAAACGCGTTTGCCTAGTGAAAAGCGGGTATGCAAGAATCAGAAAAGACCTATAGGCATATTCTCTACGTGCGTGCGTAGAAGCTATATACATAATATCTACATGAAAGTGCAGAATCCCTATAGTCATGGTATCTAAATGAGAATGCAGAGTTTCTTATAAACATGATAGCTAAATGAGATGCAGAAATCTTATAGGCATGATAACTACATGAAAATGCATAAGTCTTATAGGCATGGTAACTATATGAAAGTGCAGAAATCTTATAGGCATGGTAACTATATGAAAAATACTGAAATCTTATAGGCATGGTAACTATATGAAAAATACTGAAATTAGAGATTCCTATAGGCAAGTTATCTACCCTTTTCATGCGTAGTCATCCCTCCCTTTTCACTAAACATCCCCGAAAGTTTATTACAAAGTTATTACAGACCAGAATGGAATAAGAAAAGCAAAATTACATCAAAAATTAAAAGTACAACCAAGGGGAGCCTAATTCAGGCTCCTTGTCTGAAACATGAGATGAACCAACTCCAAAGATCCGATTTAAAAAGCCTTCCTCTCATTTGGGGTGTGTCAGAGTTCCCTAAGAGCCTCATGTGGACTCCGTCCAGTGCTCACACCCAAATACATTATAGGATTAAGACATAGTGCTGTGTGGAAGGGCCAGCCCTCAGGTGTCCAAGTTCAGAGGGAACTCAAGGTCCCAAAGCAAGGCTCACAAGAGAGGGGCAGAACTTAGAAACTATGAGAGAGTGTAAGTGCTGAAGGGGAAATCTGAAAGGGGAGAGGAAAAGGGAATAGCTTAAAATCAGTGCACATAGGGGCATAGGGAAGTGCGGAATTTGCAAGAACACAAGAAGAGCAGGCTGATGGGCATACCTAGCAATGGGATGTGTTGGCATACCCTCCAGCCTGTTTTAGAGGTTACGACCTCATTGATTCAGAACCCAGTTCATGGACAACAACTGCTGTTGCCATGACCTAAGTCACTACTCACAAACACATAGGGGTAATGGGATAGGGAGCAAAGATTCACAGTAGAAACATGCAATAGAATATAGGCATGCTAAGTTAAATATTGAACTCTACATAGATAGTAAAGTAGACATGGATATAAAGACTGTAAGTAAATACATTGGGGTGATGCTGAAAACTAAAATTAGGACATACCCGTTTCAAGGAAACAAGTAAGAAGAGCAGTAGTTTTGTAAAAGCCAAAGTGCAAACAGGAAGACAAAATACTATGAGTGTGAGTTCAAGAAAGATTGTGAAATTGTGAGGTCTGAAATGTGCTAATCGTGTGTGCTTTGTGAAAAGAGGGGTCGTGTATTTATAGTGTGGAAGTCATGAGGAAATAAGGTAAGAAAATAATTGAAGACTGATTGTAAATCAATCACATAAGACTCCCTTTAATTAAGGGATTCAAATTCAGACGGGTATTAAACAATTAAGGAAAGAAATTAATCAAACACTTGTGTAAAGCATGCAATTGAGGGTAAATACATAAGGGTTATGTAAGGACAAGGTCTATGAAATACGCGGTTGTACAATTTAAGGAAAGAAAATTAATTAACAGCCAAGAAATCACAAGGTCTCAGATTTGGTATGAATGAACCAAGTCAGAAAGATGGAAAAGGTTTTCACTTAAGGAAAATCAGTAAACAATCAATTAGACCTATTAAAAAGGAATTCTGAGTCAATCACTAGTTTGAAAACCTCTTTGAAGAAAGATTTATCACACATATAAAGCATACAGACACGTTTAAACATGAAAGAACTGTCATGCCAATCAGTAGAAAAGTTGAGTGTAGAAGAAATTTTAAAGTTCAAAGTTGTATGTAAGCAAAGAAGTTCATACTTAGTTCAAAAACTCAAAATTTAGTCTGAGAGAGTCAAGGGTTCTAAAATAGAACCCTAGTTCAATCACATGACCAAACCTCGGCAGAACCCCCAAATTCTAGGGTTTCCACCTTGAATCAAATACAGAGATGAGGAAGCAAGTAGTCGAAACATGCTCAGGGGTTTCTTTCAGAAACTCATGAGAACACATGCAAACACAGTAGAGAGAGTAGAAGAAAACATGATTAAGAATGTTTTTTCTCAGAAAAAACCTAAACAAGGATCAGTAGAAGGAAAATATCAAAGAACACAGTAGAAAGGTATAGTATAGCAGGACATAGTAGAAGAAATACCAGAACATAGTAGAAAGCCCATGAGACATAATGTGGAAAACATGGTAGAAGAAACACAAGCGTGGAGCATATAGAACACAGTAAAGAACATTCAAGAACGGAGTATAAAACTCAGTAAAAGACCATACAAGAACATGGTAAAAGAAAAAGCACAAGAACACAGTAGAAAGCATGCGAGAACATGATATAGGAAACACAGTGAGATAAACATGTGAGAGCAGGGTATAGAGACACAGTAAGAAAACAAAATATTAAAAAGCACAGAAGAACATGTGTGGTAGAAAGGAAACAGATGAGCACAATAGAGACAAATACACACAAATAAAGGGAAAAGAAAAATCGGAGAAAACCTCGAATAGTTAGAGTTTCAGAAGAACCCTAAAATGAGAAAGGCTTTGAAAAGGTCCGATCTGAGTCGGAGAAGATCAAAATCAGGCTCAGAAGACCAGGATACGCCGGAGCAAAGCCGGAGATGGCCGTAGAACCTTGGATCGGTGGAGATCTAAACGAACACATTCGAGGTCAGACCTCAAACCTTCGAGTACCAAGCGTATAAGAGCAAAGGGAGGTGAGTTTAAGCCTCCCATGGCCTGAGAAGCCATGGATTCCGGTGGTTTCGAGGTTGAAGACGGTGGGAGACGATTAGGGTTTTGAGAACATTCGAGAGAGTTTGAGAGAGTGGGGTGTTTAGAGGTGGCTGATAGATGATGAATGAAGGGATTAGGGCAGTCGTTTGGATTAAAAAAGGCAAGAATGAATAGGGACCGTTGATCTCAGAGATCAACGGCTAGGATTAGAGGGGAACTGGGTCGGGTAGGTTTTAGTTGGGTCAGGGGCGGTTTAAATCAAAATTGGGTTAGCCCGTTTAAGATTGAAATTGGGTTTTAATTCGGGGTTGATTTGGGCTAAAATTGAAATGAAATAGGGCTAACTTTTAAATAGCCACTTTTTCCCTTTTTATTTTATAAAAATAGCAAGATGATTTCAGAAAATAAATTAATGGTTCTAAATTAATTAATAGTATATGAATATTGGATTAAAAATACTGGAATCAAATTTGTAATTATAAACGCAATTAGTTTTTAAAATAGGCTAGTATTACAATTAAGTGCAATTTAGCTTTAAAAATACCAAATCAATTTATAAAAAATGTGCAAGAATTATGTGAGCTATATTTTGGTACAAATATGAGGATAAAATAAGTGATCACCAAAAATGATATTCTTGGGAATAACTATTGGTTTTGTACTATTAAAATAGAGCAATAAATTGGTTTAAAAATCTATTAAAAATTTGGAAAAATAATAAAACACTTGGACATGCTTATATATGCATATATATATACTATTTTTAAAGTATTTTGCATATAAAAAATATACGGGAAAAAATTGGGTATGAACAAGTACCACACTCATTTACTATTTGGTTTCGCATTAAATAAAAAAATCAAAGACTGTAAAAATATTAAAATGAGAAATTAAATGGGTAGTTCACTGTTGGCTTGCCTAGCAGTGATGTTGGGTGGCATCATGGTCTATAGTGGGAATTGGGTCCTGACAGCTTGGTATCAGAGCTCTAGGTTCACATAGGTTTCACACGTCATGAGCGGTCCTAATAGAGTCATGCGGATCTGTGCGGAGACATCCCTACTCATTTTCGAGAGGCAATAGGGTGTTAGGAAACTTATCTTTCTTCATATCCTATCGTGCAGTTGATGTTGTGCTGTGTATCTTTCTCCTTTTCTCTCAAAGAAGGTGAGAACGCGCTCGGCAGATGTACCCGGCGGTGGAGGAGTTGCTCCTCTTGTTGCTAGAGGCCGAGGTAGAGGTCAGGGGAGAGCTCCAACTCCTACTAGAGGATGAGGGCGTCCTAGAGTTGCTCCTGTCGTACCACCAGTGGAGGATCCTATCATTGAGGAGCAATGTGAGGTGCCTGCAGCTGAGCTGGTCTCGGTAGATTTCATGTCCGCACTAGAATTTCAGGAGGTCATGGGTCGTATTCTCCAGTTCATGGATTCTATGACGCAGGCTGGTTTATTTCCATCAGAACCAGCCACATCTCAGGTGGGAGAGGGAGTACAGACCCCTATCGCTCAGGCTCTAGGGCATACTGTTGCCGTATATCAGACCCCAGGTGCATTACCTGTGGGCGGAGCCTAGCCAATTGCAGCGGTTGTACCAGAGCCCAGACCAGATGCGACCGTCGAGCCGCATAAGCTGTTGGATAGATGGACCAGACTACATCCTCCTGCCTTTGGCGGTGAGCGATATGAGGACCCCAAGGATTTTTTTTTGACCGTTGCAGGGACAGGCTGCACAACATGAGAGTATTGGAGTCCAACATGGTGGGCTTCACCATATTTCAGTTGGAGGGCAGGGCCCGTAGATGGTGGCAGTCCTATCTTCTTAGCAAGCCAGTAGGGTCGCCTCCTTTGACTAGGGATCAGTCCATGCACCTCTTTCTGGAGAGATATATTTCGCCCTCTCATAGGGAAGAGCTACAGGGTCAGTTCGAGCGGCTCCAGCAGGGTCAGATGTCTGTGACCAATTATGAGGCAAGATTCTCTGAGTTATCCCACCATGCACATATGATACTCCCCACTAATGCAGAGAGAGTGCATAGATTTATTGTGGGCTTACATTATAGTATTCATGTTACTATGGCCTGAGAGGGGGAGATGGGGACCCCTTACGACCAGGTTGTGGAGATAGGTCGGTGGATTGAGGGTATCCGTACCCAGAGCCGATCGTATATGACATTGAAGAAGAGGCCTCCACATTTTGGGGGATTCAGCGGTGCTCCGCCTGGGGGTAGAGGTAAGTTCGTGAGGGGTCAGCCCGGCAGACCCACTTATTCAGCACCACCACCTTCTCGGGGTGCACCAGTGTGGCCCTATTCAGTGCCATTCTAGAGAGCTCCTACAGTCCATCGGCTATTTAGGGCCCTTCCAGCGGGTATTCAGGTCCCTAGGGTCAGACTCAGGGTCAGTCATCTTCCACACCGAGAGATTGCTATGAGTGCGGGGAGCTTGGTCATATGAGGAGATCTTGCCCCCGGTTTTGGGGCAAGGCAGTGCTGCAGGGCCAACAGGGCCATCAGTCCATGATTACTGCACCAACTGCTGCACCGGCCGTCCGGCCTGCCAGAAGCGGAGGGCAGATGGGTAAGGGTCGCCCTAGAGGTAGAGGCCAGGCAGGTGGCGCTCCAGCTAGGTTCTATGCTTTTCCAGCCAGACCAGATGCAGTGCCTCAGATACCGTGATCACATGTATTATTTCTATTTGCGGTAGAGATGCTTCAGTACTATTCGATCCAGGGTCTACATATTCATATGTTTCTTCTCCATTTGCTCATTATCTATATGTCCCTCGTGAGTCCTTGGGTGCTCCTGTTTATGTGTCCACACCCGTGGGCGATTCTCTTATAGTGGATCGATTCTGCCGGTCGTGTATTATGACTTTTTGTGGTTAAGAGACCAGAGCGGATCTTCTATTGCTCGACATGACTGACTTTGAATTCACCCTGGACTTGGACTGGTTGTCTCCGTATCATGCCATTCTTGATTGTGATGTCAAGACTGTTACCTTTGTGATGCTAGAGTTGCCTAGATTGGCGTGGAGGGGTTCATCTATCAGTGCATCTAATCGCGTTATCTCTTTCCTGAAGGCTCGACATATGGTCTAGAAGGGTTATTTGGATTATCTAGTTTATGTTCGGGATACTGCTTCAGAGAATCCCACGATTGATTCAGTACTCGTGGTGCGGGAGTTCTCCGATGTATTTCCTTCTGATTTACCAAGCATGCCACCAGATCGTGATATCAATTTTAGTATTTATTTGGCACCAGGAACCCAGCCTATCTCTATTCCACCATACCGCATGGCTCCGAAAGAGTTGAAAGAGCAGCTTAAGGAGTTGCTAGCAAAGGGGTTGGTCAAGCCGAGTGTGTCGCCTTGGGGTGCACCAATGTTATTTGTGAAAAAGAAGGATTGGTGTATGTGGATGTGCATTGATCACCGCTAGTTGAAAAAAGTTACCATTAAAAACAAATACCTATTACCGCGTATTGATGATTTGTTTGACTAGTTGAAGGGTGCCATGGTGTTCTCTAAGATCGACTTGAGATCTGGGTATCATCAACTGAAGATTCATGCTTTGAATATTTTGAAGACGACTTTCCGGACTAAATATGGCCACTATGAGTTTCTAGTGATGTCTTTCGGCTTGACAAATGCCTCGGCGACGTTTATGGATTTGATGAATCGGGTGTTCAGGCCATGTCTAGACTCTTTCATCATTGTGTTCATTGATGACATATTGATCTACTCGCGTAGTATGGAGGAGCACGAGCAACATTTGAGAGTTGTGCTTCAGACCTTGCGGGAACAGAAGCTATATGGTAAGTTCTCAAAGTGCGAGTTCTGGTTAGATTCTATGGCATTCTTAGGGCATGCTGTATCAGGTAAGGGTATTAAGGTGGATCCCTATCGAGGCAGTCCAGAGTTGGCCTCGTCCTACCACAGCGACCGAGATCAGGATTTTCTTAGGGTTAGCAAGTTAGTATCGTCAGTTTGTGGAGGGCTTCTCATCTATTGCATCACCTTTGACTAGATTGACCAAGAAGGGTACTCCTTTCCGATGGTCTGATAATTGTGAGGCGAGCTTTCAGAAGCTCAAGACAACTTTGACTACATCATGGACTTTAGTGTTGCCTTCCGGTTCAGGGATGTATACTGTGTATTGCGACATTTCACGCGTTGTCTGGGGTTGTGTATTGATACAGGAGGGGCGAGTTATTGCATATTCTTCACGTCACCTGAAGCCCCACGAGAAGAGTTACCCCTGCTATGCCCCGCAATATTACGTCGATATTACGTCCTGCAGTATTATATTGCGATTATGTTACGCCTTGCAGTATTACATTACGATGATATAATGCTTCACAGTATTATATTACGACGATGTTACACCCTGTAGTATTATACGTGAAATTGTTGTAAGGTAATTCACATCAGTCCAAGAAAAAAATTATTTGGAGATTATAAGGATTATGCTATTTCAAACAAGTGATGAGTAAATTCATAAAGGTGAGAGGGGAAGCAAGTCAATGAAAATGAATTTTCATCCAATTTGGCATATTGGGATAAAATACGGGCCAAGCGATAATACCCAATATTTACGGACTAGTACCATACAAGGTACCATATGACCATGATAGTAGGATGTATAAAGTGTATTAAAAATAAGTAGAATTTTAAGTAATTTGAAATAATTTTTAATTACATGGTTAATTAGTTCATTATCGGGTAGCGGGATATTACCTAATTAATTAATTTAATATTTTGGATAATCTTGCCCAACCCCCCCCCCCCACGTGGCAGCCCTCCCATCCAAAACAACGACAACATTGTCATTCTCAAGACTCCATAATCAGAGAATGAGAACTTTACCCATTTCTTAGAAGTGTCAACTTTTTCATTTCCAAACACTTCAACCATGTTCTAAATATTTCATTAAGCAACGAATTCTTCAACTAATCCAACGGGAATTGTTAAATCTTTAGCAACGTAAAATTTTGCGATTCTAAGGGAGTACGGTGCAACCTTTTCCAAGAATATCATACGGATTTTTCCCTACTCCAGGTATGTTAAGGCTAAGTTCCTCCTTCATTTTGCATGATCCCAGTAATTACACAAGTTTGATAACAAGGTATAAAGAAAAATTCATGTCCCGGAATTTACGTATATTTACCTAGTTTTGTAAGTTACAATATTCTCCTTATCAGGACTCTATATTCAATTGAGTATTTCTTTCTTCCAGTCAAGAGAGCAAAGAGTTTATATATATAGTACTACAGTATTTTCATTACCATTGATCTATAATCGATGGGCAGGCCCCTATTGGGCAACCTCTGATCAGATGGTAAGTTATATACCGAGCCTACTGTGGAGGAGCGCCTATGAGTGAGCCCAGCATGGACGAGATACAGAGCCTAGTATGGCCGAGCGCCTATGAGCGAGCCTACTACGGCAGAACAGTTATATTATATATATTATATATTATATTTTATATATATATACATACATACCGAGCCTTATAAGGTCAAACAACTATTTTACTTACTATATTGAGAGAGTTGAGTCAGTATTAGCAGGTAAGCATATCTTCAGATTATCTTTGACCTCCAGTTTCTTTCACTTATTATATTAGCAGTTTAGTTTCAGCTTTCAGTATATTTCCTTACATACTCGGTACATTATTTCGTACTGACGTCCCTTTTCTAGGGGCGCTGTTTTTCATACGTGCAGGTTCAGACAGACAAACGGGTAGACCTCCTCATTAAGTGTTGCCTGAGTTCAGCTTGATCGGTAAGCTCTATGCTTTTCGGAGTTGCCGGCTCTAGAGATTTATGTACAACTTGTGTATATATGTATATATTTTATGAGTAAGTCGGGGAGTTATTTCGATCATAGTATATCCACCAGTAGAGGCTTGTAGACATATCCTATCAGTTAGTGCAGTATGTTGGGCTAGTAGGCCTTTTATGTATATTTTGGTTGTGTGCCAGCTGTAGTAGTTATGGCAGCCTTGTCGGCCCAACTTTATATTGATATTTAGTCAGTATTTGCAACTGTCTTGCAACGTGGCCCATGGCCAAAGTATGACATTATATGCTCAGAATCCTTCAGTCGTAAGTTGGTATGCAAGGATAAGTGAGGCACCGGGTGTCGGTCTCACCCCCAAGTTCGGGGCGTGACAACCTTATACATGATTTCGAGTTAGCCGCGATAGTTTTTGCTCTCAAGATCTTGAGGCATTATAGTTATGGGGTGTCTTGTGAAGTCTACACCGATCATCATAGCTTTCAACATTTGTTTAAGCAGAGGGATCTTAATTTGAGGCAGCGCAGGTGGCTTGAATTACTGAAGGACTATGATATCACCATCCTTTATCAACTGGGCAAAACGAATTATGTTGCAGATGCCTTGAGCAGAGAGGACGAGAGTATGGGTAGTTTGGCATTCATTTCAGCAGAGGAGAGGCCATTGGCTTTCAACATTCAGTCCTTAGCTAATAGACTTGTGAGGTTAGATATTTCAGAGCCCAGTCAAGTTCTTGCATGTGTTGTGTCTCAGTTTTCATTATTTGAGCAGATCAAGGCTTGTCAGTACGATGATCCACCTTCTGGTTCTTAGAGAGACGGTACTACGAGGTGGTGCCAAAGAGGTTACTACCGGTGAGGATGGTGTTCTGTGACTCAAGGGTCGCTTATGTGTTCCTAATGTTGATGTCTTGATGGAGAAGATCCTAGAGTAGACACACAATTCTCGGTATTCTATTCAACCTGGTGCTACAAAGATGTATCGCGACATGAGGCAGCATTATTGGTGGCGGTGGATGAAGAAGGACATAATTGAGTATGTAGCTAGGTGTCTAAATTTCCAGCAAGTTATGTATGAGCACCAGATGTCAGTGGCCTACTCCACCAGATGGTTATACCTGAGTGTAAGTGGGAGCGGATCACTATGACATTTGTAGTTGGGTTGCCGCACACGTTGAGGAAGTTTGATGTCATTTGGGTGATTGTCGACAGGCTGACCAAGTCGGTACACTTCATTCCGGTTGTGACTACATACTCTTCAGAGAAGGGCCCAGATTTACATTCAGGAGATTGTCCGGTTGCATGGTGTGCCTGTTTCCATCATTTTAGATAGAGGCCTCAATTCACTTCTCATTTTTTGGGAGCAATACAGAGTGAGTTGGGCACCCGAGTAGAGCTCAGCACAGCCTTCATTCACAGATCGATGGGCTGTCGGATCGGACAGTTCTTATTTTGGAGGATATGCTCAGAGCGTGTGTGATTGATTTCGGAGGGCAGTGGGATCGATTCTTGTTATTGGCCGAGTTTGCTTATAATAACATTTATCAGTCCAGCATTGAGATGTCTCCATTTGAGGCTTTGTATGGTCGGCGATGTAGTTCGCCCATCGGATGGTTTGAGCCCGACGATGCTAGGTTATATGGCACCGATTTAGTGAAGGATGATTTGAGAAAGGTAAAGTTGATTCAAGAGCGGCTTTGCACAGCACAGTCCAGACAGAAGAGTTACGTGGATCAGAAGGCGCGTGATTTATCATTTATGGTAGGCGAGAAGGTTCTCTTGAAAGTCTCGCCGATGAAGGGTATCATGAGGTTCGGGAAGAAGGGCAAGCTGAGCCCAAGGTTTATTGGCCCATTTGAGGTGTTGAGATGAGTTGGGGAGGTTGCTTATAAGCTAGCTTTGCCTCCCTGTCTATCGTGACTTCATTCGGTCTTCAATGTGTCTATGCTCCGGAGGTACCATGCCGATAGGTGGAATGAGTTAGAATACATCACGGTTCAGCCAGATTAGATCTTGGTTTACGAGGAGGAGCCAGTTTTTTTGTTGATAGGTAGGTTTTCCAGTTGATGTCCAAGAAGATTTCTGTGGTAAAGGTCCAGTGGAGAGGTCAACCAGTCGAGGAAGTGACTTGGAAGACCGAGGAGGACATGAAGAGCAAATATCCACATTTATTCAGCACTCCAGGTATGATTCTAGACACGTTGGAGGACGAATATTTATTTAAGAGGTGGAGAATGCAACGACCCGATCGGTCATTTGCTTTTTAGATCCCCATTTCCCTAATTAAGACTTCTCGCATGTACTTTTACTGTTTCATGACTTGCAGGGATGATTGGTTTAGGTTTGGAAGGGTTCGGGTTGAAATGAGAACACTTAGTTCCTTAATAGTGGCCTCTGATGGCCAAGTTTGACTTGAGTCAACATTTTGGATAAACAAACTCGGAACCGGATTTGATGGTTCCAATAGGTTCGTATGATGATTTTGACTTGGGCGTGTATTTGGATCGGGTTTCGGGTGATCCGGGAGCATTTCGGCGTAATGTTGAAAGTTGGTTCATTGAAGGTTTTCTAGTTCTTTAAATTTGGTTTAGAGTAGACTTTGGTATTATCGAAGTCCGCTTGGGATTCCGAGCCTGGAAATAGTTCTGTATGGTAAATTATGACTTGTACGCAAAATTTGGTGTCATTCCGAGTAGTCTAAGTATGATTCGGCGCGTTCGGATCTAGTTAAGAAGTTAAAGTTCATAAGTTGATCAAATTTGGTTTTGGGGTGCGATTCGTAGTTTCGATGTTGTTTTATGTGTTTCGAGGGTTTCTAGCTGGTCCGAATTATGTTTATAGACTTGTTGGTGCATTTGGATGGGGGTCAGTAGCATTTCAGACCGCCCGAAGCTAAGTCCAAAACTGCTGGTCTACTAGTTCTGGTTTCCTTCTTCGCGAACCTGGAAGGACCCTCGCATTCGCGACGAAGGATTTGGGTACTGGGTGTTTTTTTTCTTTGCTTTCACAAAGCTTCAGGATATGTGGCGTTGTGTTCACGATGGCCTGGTCGCATTCGCGTACAAGGATTTGGGGCCAGAAGGTCTGTAGGTCATTGCTCTTTGCGTTCACAAAGGGCTGGTCGTGTACGTGATGCTTGAGCTGGCTTAGCCTTCGCGATCGTGAGGACCCTCTCGCGTTCGCGAAGAGGAGATTCAGGGCCTAGGCAGGCTTTCCCTTCGGGATCGCGAAGAAGGGGCAACTAGGCAGAGACTTTATTGAAGTTAGGATTTGGGCTATTTTGTTCATTTCTCTAAATTGTGGGACGATTTCAGAGTTTCTTGGAGAGGGGTATTCACCTAGCTATTGAAGTTTCGGATTTTTTGGCACCGACTTGAGGCTTTTAGAGCGATTTGTGAATCGGAAAGTGGACTTGGGAATGAGGTAAGTCTCTTGCCTAACCTTGTAAGAGGAAATTAACCCCATAGGTATTTAAATTATTATTTTCTACTAATTGTGGGTGCTATGTACGCATGAAGTGACGAGAGTCCATGCGTAGCTAAAATTCATGTTATGTCCGAGTAGACATAGGCCTTTATTATGCTATTACTTGCACTATTTAGACTTAACTTGCTATTTTAATTGCTCGTATTAATAAGTAAAAAATTGGTTGAAGATTATGTTAAAACGAGCCTCATTACTTAGAGAGTTGGTGAAATATTTAATTATTGTTGGAAATTATATCCTTTCATGGGCTTACCTCGGAGTTGTAAATATGACATTCGAAATCCAAAAATATTTCCTATATATATATATATATATATATATATATATATATATATATATATATTATGGGATGCATCCATGGATGGGGCCGTACGACCTCGGTTGTGTATGTACACGATTATTATGGATCGTGACGTACGACCTCGGCATAACTCGTGCGTGTTGTTATACGGAGTCCGATTACACTTGATATGTCTTTCATGACTTGAGGATTTATAATTATATGTCGAGCCCTTACTTGTTGAGATTATTAAGTGATATTTGGGGACTTTTAATTGTTATTTTGATAAATGGTCATTTAGTTATTGCCTCTTATTCCATTATTGATGTTGTTTTTTATGCCTATTAAATAATCCTCTACACTATGTTTATTGCCCACTAGTAACTATCGAAGTCGACCTCTCGTCACTACTTCTTCGAGGTTAGACTTGATATTTACTGGGTACATGTTGTTTATGTACTCACGCTACACTTCTTTACATATTGTGCAAGTTCTGAGGCAGGTGCATCTAGAGTTCGCTAGGGCGCGTATCCATATTACTCGGTGGCTTAGTGGTGAGCTATTTTCCCATACACCGTTCTACATCACCCAAAGCTTTGTCTTGTTGTGTTTTTTTTATCATTCCTGTCTATTTTGTTTCAGACAATAGTTCTTAGGGAGTTTTGTATATTCTATTAGATGCTCGTGCACTTTTGACACCGATTTTTGGGAATTCTAGTAGACATTCATGGGTTTTGATCATTTAATTCACTACCTTACTTCCCCATTTAGTTTATGCTTTACATTACTACGCTCATCTACTATTTGTTTCCGCATTAAACAAAAAAATCAAAGACTTTAAAAATATTAAAATGAGAAATTAAATGGGTAATTCGCTGTTGGCTTGCCTAGCTAGCGGCGACGTTGGGCGCCATCACGGTCTATAGTGAAAATTGGGTTATGAAAAAACTAAAAGCATGCTAGTAGCAATTTTGACATGAAAGATTTGGATGAGGCAAATTTTATTCTTGGAATGAAAGTTACTAGAACATGTGATGAAATTTTCCTTGACCAGCCACATTATGTTGAGAGATTTTGAAAAAATATAATTTTATTGATTGCAAGCATGTTGTAACTCCTTTTGATTCAAGTGTTCATTTATTTCCTGTACAAAGTAACAATGATGGGATGAGTCAAAAGGAATATGCTAGATTAATTGGAAGCTTGAGAATATGTGACTGATTGCACTTGGCCAGATATTGTATATGCAATAGGAGTAATTAGCAGGTTTATAAGCAAGCCCGGTAATGAACATTGGTATGCCATAATAAGAGTTATGGGGTATTTACTTGGTACAAAAACCTAGGCTTGTTTTATAAAAATATCTTGTTGTACCCGAAGGCTTTTGTGATAAAGCTTGGAACACATTATCTAGTCATTTATGTTCAACAACACGTTATATTTTTATTGTGGGAGGTAGTGTTATTTGTTGGAATCAAAAAGCAAATAATAATTGCTAACTCTATCGTGGAGGCTGGAATAATTGCTTTAGGTTCAGCTAGTGAGAAAGCGAATTGGTTGAGATATTTATTATTTCAAATTTCTTATTTTGAAAAATCAATTCTTGTTATTTTAATTCATTGTGATAGCACTGCTGCTATTGGTTGAGTATAAGACCGTTATTACAACGGTAAATCTAGACCTATAAGGAGAAAACACAATATTGTGTGATATATAAAAGTGGTAATATTGATGTTGATTATGTGATAATTTTGCAGATCCACTAACCAAGGCCTTGGCAAGAGAATTGGTCTGAAGCACATCAAGGGGGATGGGATTGAAGCCATAAACTCATAAGTCATATATGAGGAAACCCAACCCGTGGACTAGAAATCCTTTAACTAGGTTCAATGGGAAGAACAAATCATATGATGGCTTGGTTTGAAATACACTATTATATTTATTATTGTTCCATCCCTATGGTGTGAGTGCATTTATCATGTAATGATTTGTGAGGTTTAATTTTTATTAACTCTTAATGAAAATCGGTAGCTCGTATGAGTGGTGTGTTAGAGTTACAGGAGCACCCTTGACAGATTTTACCTGTGTAAGTGCGGAAGTAGGCTGCTTCCTATGAGAGTTGAGCTTATTCTCAAAAACGCTCTTGAAAACCGGGATAACACATGGCCTTAATGTGCTAGCTAATAAAGCTCATGTCAACACCTTGATTATTATGTGTAAGCAGTGATACTTTATTTCCCAAAAGTAGTCATAGTTTAAGTTTGAGACCACTACTGACTCTGTAGTAGAGAATGTTATTTTACTAAGTGGAGGTTCAATGCAGAGCACACCTTCATTATGCATAATAGTCTCCCTTCAACTGGTAAACTCTCTTATTCTAATATTAAAATGAGTGGGAAAATATTGGTGTTAGTGCATTTTGGATATTAAAATTAAAATATTAAAATGCATTATTTCTCGTGAGATAGTGGTTATAAATTGGCAAGAAAGTGGTCATTACTTTGGTGTAACTCATGGAACCACTAATGCCGTGATTACCACTAATTACCCGCTAAAGATTAAATTTTGTAACTACCAACCATATTCTATTATTTTATTATCTCACTACTTTATTATTTATTTCATGAAAGAGATTCTACACCTATAAATAGTGGTATTGCTTTCTTGTGTTTGGTATGAGAAAAATATTGTAGGGTGCATATAAAAAGTGTGGTTGATGTTAGCGAAAAAGAGAGTTAAGAGAAGGAGAAAATCTGAGTCTCCAACTTATTCTCCACAAAAGAATATTATTTTGTTGAACGATGGTGTTCATTTTGGTAGAGCTTTGGACTGAACAACTTGTCTAGAGTTTGTTCGAGTCATATGACGTTATCGGACTGTTGTATTCTTGAGGGGACAAGTCAAGAGTATTACTGCTGGACCGGTGAAGACACTACTCCAGTGGGCTTTAATCTCCTTAAAGAGAGCGAGATATCTGCGCCTCAGCCTGAAGAATATTTTTATTTTTCTTAATCTTATTTTTTCAACTGTAATTAATTATATTTTCACCAACACGTAGTATCTGAGTCAGTCGGATAAATCTTTTCACTAAAACTTGGACAAGAAAGAAATTACGTTATTTTGCCTTTATTAAGATTTGAACCGAAAATCTCATGATTCTCAACACATTTCATTGACCACTAAGTCACACCCTATTGCACAAGACTCCTAATTTCTATATATAATAAAGATGTTTCGATTTCCTTTGCTATAAATTTATGGAGGAAACAATGATAGATGTGTCACTGGCAATGCCTTGTTTAGTGACATGGACTTTTTCCTTTTCCTTTGTCGGATACTTCAAATTTTAAAAGATGCTAATTTTTCTAGATTCTGTAAGAACAAAGTCAAATTACCGGTGACCTAAAACAATGATACCATCAATCTCTTTTACTTTCTATTTTCATTTCACTCCTCTATCTGGAAGTCACGCTCTTCCACACTGAACTGATTATTAGAAATTACGTTCAACAATTTATCGCAGTTCTCATTCATATAATTTCTTTCTAGTTGTGGCTTTACCAAATTTTCTATTCAACTTAGTTACCAGCTTTATTGGACCAGCTTTGCTTTACTTCAAGGAATAATTTTAGTATAATGTGCTCGTGCACTGAAATTGAATTAACAAAGCACCTATATTTATCTAAGTTGATCGTTTGTGATCTGTAGTTCTGTACTTGCTAATCTCAAGCATTAAAAAATCAAAGGTATTAATAATCGAGGTTGAGGCCTCAAGTTAGAGATGTTCGATACAATTCTCGCTACAACTACAACTAGCAAAGATTACTTTAAATTAGTGAGTTTTTCTTTATATGAAATAGAGTCCACCCATAAGGGTGCTTTAAAGGTCCATTAGGGTAAATACAGTTGTATACGGGTAAAATCAAGGATAACGCATATCCCGATTTTTCGGTGAACAAAATGGAATAAGGGCATGAACACGCGAGATTGAAATCACGGCTGGGAGCCCTTTGTATCGAGATCCGTGAGAAGTAAACGATGTACTCACATGGAGCCTGATAAAGCGATGCACCCTGGACTTAGGACGAGTTCTAGGAGCTCGAAAAACATGATAAACAGTTACAAACAACGGATAGGGGGACGTGATATTCGCACCCAAACGGATATCACGACGCATATCTCGCTCGATGTCGTTTACGTATCAGTAATTAACGAGAAAGGAGGACTTTTACCTTTTCTAGACTTATACTAGAAATGAAACTCTCCTACTATATAAAGGGAAAGTTTTTCTTTTGTAAGGGACATTGTAACACGCAAATCAAAGCAATAGAAGTTCATTTTCTGCCTTTTAGTTACTGCAGAAGTTCTTATTTAATTATTCTGTTCTCTATTCATAACTGGGCCTGAACCAAAGGTCCAATCAAAGGCAAAATCACTGTTCAACCTGGGTTCGGACTAGGCCATAACATTACAACTGGTTTGGTCGTTTATTCTGTCTTTAACTCGTTTATCTAATATTCTTAATTATTCGTGTTGAGTCAATTCACATATCCTTAAAGTCGCATACAAATTTAATTGTTATCTGATTTTAGGGTAAACAGTTTGGCGCTCACCGCAGGGCTAAGGATAATAGTGGTGATTTGATACAAATCTCCATAACACACTATATTTTACGCTTGTTCTTTAATGGTTTAATTTCAGGTCAGCTTAAAAATGTCGAATCCTCAGTCTGCCCAGTTGAACGTTGGCACTGAGTCTGGCCATCGTGGCGAAAATAATAATTTAGCTACAAACGAGGTGCCTCCTAGTGATCTCGACGGTGTCCCAGTTTCCGATCCGGTCGATGCTAACTCACAAGTGGCCATCGACGCTAATTTGCCAACTGACCCCGTAAATAGTATTTGCGGGGAACCCCGACCAACAGCTCGAGAAGCGCCCCAAGGAGAAGGTGATGGGGTAAGCCTGCGACTAATCTTCAAAATGTTACAGGCTCAACAGGCTATAATACCACAGCTGCAGAATCAAAGTCACGCCCCTACCAGGGTCGAGTCTGAACAATTCCGGGAAAGCACCCGAAGAAACGAACAAATCACCGAAAAGTCGGGTGTAGCCGAGCCCGGGAACAATCCCGAGATAATGAAAATGCTTGAAGCATTAATGAAGTGGGTGGAGTCAGGTGAGAAGAAAATTGAGGCTAATGACAAGGTGAAAACATACAATTCCAGGGTTGATCAGATCATAGGATCAACCCCGATACCGAAAGGACCGAACTCCAAAAAATTTATCTAGAAGCCTATCCCTCAAAGCGCGGCACCAAAAAAGATCCCAAAGATGTTTCGTATGCCTGATATCCCCAAATTCAACGGGACCGTAGATCCAAACATACACGTGACTTCCTACACATGCGCGATCAGGAAAAGATTGGAGGATGATGAGATCGAGTTGGTGTTACTCAAGAAGTTTAGAGAAACTCTATCCATGTGATCAATGATATGGTATCTCAACTTATCCCAAACTCCATTAACTCGTTTGCTATGCTTGCAATGCTTTCGTGAAAGCCCATGCCGGGGCCATCAAAGTCGAGACCAGGAAGTCAGACCTTTTCAAGGTTAAACAAAGAGACAACGAGATGCTCAGGTAGTTCGTGTCAAGGTTTCAGATAGAACGGATGGACCTGCCTCCGGTTGCAAATGATTGGTCCATTTAGACATTCACCCAGGGGCTTAACCCTCGAAGCTCCTTGGCTTCACAACAGCTAAAACAAAATTTTGTAGAATACCCGGCGGTGACTTGGGCAGACGTCCAATAATGGTACAAGTCGAAGATCAGGGTCGAGGACGACCAACTCAGAGTCCCTTTGGGTTTGTTTATCCCATCAGGGACGACCATAGGTCTAAGAGAGTCACTGATCATAAGCCAAGGCTGGTCCGGGATCGGTACAGACCATACAGTACAGACTGAAGGGAAAATGGATCCGGGCGTCACCCCACAAGGAGTGAAAATGTTAAATATAAGTTTCAATGATGAAAAATAATATACTACTAATGGTGCAGGATCACAAGGGATAAAACAAAAAATCAAGAAGCCCTACCATTCAAGTATGGATTAAGGAAACGATCTATCAATGGGAGCAAGAATGATTGAAACTCTAGAAGCAAAGGAAAGGAAAAGTATCAATGATTAGAGATGAAAAAAAAGAAGAAGTTGCGGAGATTCGGAAGAAGAATCAATCAATGATTTGATAGATGATTGACGGAAGTTATTATATGAAGGTCCCAAATCAAAGGAAAACAAGATTGTGAAGCTCTGCACTGAAGGTTGTTAAAGCTCGAAATCAAGAGATCCATCATTTATCACTCAAGTAATGGATAGATCTGCATAGCATAAGAAAGTTTGTCAAGGCCACAAGTCAAAGAAGATCAATGAAAACTTCACCTTATTCTTGGAAAGAATCAATTTATGATTCCTTTCAATGACCAACTTGTTGATACCCAATTTTCCCCTATGTATCTTTTATATGCAAAATATCTCAAAATAGCACATGTATGCATATATAAGCATGCCCAAATGTCTTATTATTTTTCCTCAATTTTTAAACATTTTTAACCAATTTATTTCCCTATTTCATTCATAAAAAAAAAACCAATAATAATTACCAAAATGATCATTTTTGGTAATTCATTTGTTGGACTCTCTCATTTATACTAAAATATAGCTAAGATATTTTTTCATATTTTTATAAATTGATTTAGTATTTTTTAAGGCTAAATTGCATATAATTGCAATATTAGCCTCTTTTAGATTTAATTGCGTTTATATCTATAAAAATTAAGTCCAGTATTTTTAAATTGATAATTATCTATTACAAATCATTTTAGTATTTTTAATTTGTTTCTATGAATTAATTTACTATTTTTTATAAAATGAAAGGGGAAAATTGGCTATTTAAAATCTAGCCCAATTACATTTCAATTATAGCCTGAATTGAACCCCCAATTTAAACCCAATTACCCCAGCCCAATTCCTGCTCATACCCGACCCCATCCCGATTAAACCGACCCATTCCCGAATCCCCGTCTAACCCTTTAAATCCCAGCCGTTGATCGTTTAGATCAACGGCTACCGGCTTCCCTTTCCTTTTTTAACCTGAACTAACCCCTAAACCTAATCATTTCTTACCTACAGCCGCCCTTGAATCCCCTTCTCTCTATATTCTCTCTGAGACTCCTACAAATCCTAGCAGCCGCCATCAAACTACAACCCTGATACCTCCTTAATCTATGGCCTCCTATGGTCATTTGAAACCTGTACCAGCCTCCCATGGCTTCTGTGTGTTTGTTTCGTATGGTCTCAAGGTCCGATCTTGAAAGAGCTTGGTCTAGGCTTTGTTCGATTTCAGTTCATGGTTGTTCTCCGGTCGTTTCTGACCTCTCTCCGGCCAGCCATGGCCATTCGAGTCAAGCCTTTGGATTTCCTGTCTAGATCAATGGCTTCCAAGGCCTTTCTCAGCATTTGGGGTTCTCCTGAAACCCTAAGCTCTAAGGTTCTTCCGATTTCTTTTAGATCTGCTTCAGGTCTATGTTTGCTTTGAACTTTCTAAATGTTTTTCTCGAAGTTTCTTTTAAGACTCTGCTTCCAAAACTCTTTATCTTTTAGGGTTTTTTTGTTAAGCTATTTCGAAACTTTCTCGGATTTTTGACATGTTCTGCTATGTTTGCTCGTATTGTTCCCCTCTCTGAGTTTGCATGATAAAAATGCTAATGTCTCCTGAGTTTTCCTAGTCCGTTTGTATTTATTTGTTTGATTTACTTGTTTGTTATCTCTAGACTCGATTGTTTTCAAAACCCTAATTTCTTTGGGGTTTATTCGAGTTTCTGAAAATGCTTGTGCAATTCATCTGTTTGAAGTTGCTCGACTTGATTTGAAATCCTTTTGTTTCAGCATTTGTCTCTTTATGTGATTCTGGTTTCTTGCTATTATTGAAACTAGAATATACTTTATCAGAAGGGTATTTTACTTGACCCTTTGTATGCTTCTGATACTCTCTCTTTTCTCTACTACTAAGTCAATAAAATTGACCTATGTGACTACCATGCTTCGATGGTTCGCTGCCTGCTGACTTTGTGATTGTTATTGCATCCTGCTTCTCTTTGCCATACTTTGGCCTCGCATGCCTAATGCTTATGCACTCTATTTATATGCTGAATTCCCCTCTTGAATGATCTTCAATTTTGGACTGATTTCATACTTTTCTTTGTGGAATTCTGATTGCACTCGTATGTTAAGTAATTGATTCTTTTCCTTGTTTCGCCTTACTGAATCCCTTCCCAAAATTTGTACATTCTTGTACTTAGACCTAATTACTTACTCGATGGTTTTACTACTTCTTTTATGGCAATAACCAGTATGCCTATAAATTGATTTCTATCCTTATTTTTGAGTCTGTCACTGCTCGTTAAGAAGGTGATCCCTTAATTAAAGGCAATCATGTGTGTAATTGAATCTGAATAGTGATTGTTTTCATGTTTGTGGCTTATTACCTCTCTTTTACTCGTTATCAAAAGGCTATAAATACCTTGTACTTCTCTTCTTTCAAAGACACGAACACTTTTAGTTCTGAACACACACTTACACTCAAAAAAAACTCTCTTGCTTTCCTGCTACTTGTGCTACTGCCTGTTTAGCCGGCTAAAGCCAAGGCTATACTTCGAAGTCCTGCTTACTTTCCTTTACTGCACTTTGCTTCTCTGACTGGTATGTTCTAACTAAGTTTTCAGCATCAACAACAACATGTTTCTTTACTGTTTCTTTCATTCTTGTTTGTCTCATGTTTGTATTTAACTAATTTCCATTATTAAGCATGCTGCATTCTGCCTTTTCTGTTCTGAATTAATGTTTCTGTTACTTACTTATCATGGTTTGTGAACCTTAAATCCCCACCCCCAATATGTTTGATAACTGTGGTTGGTATGGGGCATGACAATATAATTATTATTGTCCATGGCCCAAACTTGATCCTTCTAGGATCATAACCCCCATGTTTCCTCTGTTTGTTGTGTATTCTGGTTGGCTCATAGGCATGCCAGCATCTTCTATTGCTGTGCATGCCCAAAGCTGGCCTTTACTCAAGTACACAGGCTCTTTTCAATGAATCCCCAACCCCCTGATCCCCTTGTATAAAGTCATCAACTCTGAATTTTTTACTAAGTACTATTTCCCAATCACCCTTATCCCTCTCCATTTTCCATTCAGTTTTAAATCTCTTTTCCTGCACTTCCACTCTACTCTTAGATTTAAGTTCTGCCCCTCTTGTGTGAGCCTTGCCTTGGGACCCATGAGTTCCCTCTGAACTTGGACACATAAGGGCTGGCATTTCCACACTGCACTCATCTCTGTCTGATTAATGCAACTTGGGTGTGAGCATTGCCCGGGATCCTTTTGAGACCCTTAGGGATCTTCGACACACTCAAGTCTGAGAAAGGCTTTGAAGCAGTGGCATCTTAAGGCAGTTTATTCCATAGCTCAGGAGGAACCAAGAATCAAGCTTCCTCTGGTTGTATCTTTATGTATTTTTTTTATGTAATTCAGTACTTCTGGTTTGTAATAATTTGTAACAAACAGCGGGGATGGCTAGTGAAAGGGGGTGGGTAATTATGCATGTCAGGGGTAGAAAATATGCCTATAGGATATCTTGATTCTGCATACTCAGACTACGTTTAGAAACCATGCCTAGTAGGGTATTTTGATTTTGCATATCCAAACTCCATTTAGAAAATATGCCTATAGGATATCTTTATTCTGCATACTCAAACTACATGTAGAAAATATGCCTATAGGATTACTTCTAAATTCTGCATACTTAGACTACGTTTAGAAACCATGCCTATAGGGTATTTGGATTCTGCATATCCAAACTCCATTTAGAAAATATGTCTATAGGACTGTTTTACACCTTGCGTGTTCAATTCTGCACCTTAGACACCAGGCCTATAGAGGTTTATTTTATTTAAAATTCTTCATGTTCCACTTCACGCCTAGATGACCTGCCTATAGGACTCCATTTAAAATTCTGCACACTTGTTATCGCTTAGACATCATGCTCTAGGATTTAAACGGCTATAAATTAATACCATGTTCAAAAAATTAAAATCAGTACACAAGATATCATGTTCATAGGAGTTAAAACCAGCAATAATGGATCGTGTCACCTGCAACTAGTCTAATTTAAATCATCCTATTCTGAACCAGTGCTTAAGTAACTTAGTTTCTCCGTGTTAAAACGATTTAGCAAGCATACCTATAGGATTTCAAACTATTCGTTTTAAGTTGTGACTGCACTCAAAATCAGCAATAGATACCATGTTTCTAAGGTCTCACTTAATCACTTAGGCAAGCCTTTAGGCAATAATATAAATAAAACTGAACTCGCCTCCGTTATTTGTTTAAATGCTACAACCAGCAGGCAGGCCTGATTCGTGTTTCCTAACTGAGTCATGTAATAGGCCAAGCCTGCTGCAGCAACAATCTCCTCTTCCCTCAAGTATTTTTAGAATCAGACCTTACTCGTTTGTTTAAGTGATGCTATTGGATTGTTTTGTTTGAGGAGGTATACTTGAGCCTTATGTGTTTATGTGCTTCCCCTTAAATGTGCAGTCTTCTCTATGTTTTGTATGTCGCCCTAGATTTTTCACCTTTGAAACCTCAAGTCAGCCTAATATCCTTCCCTTTTAGGATTAGTAGTCCTAAGTGCCTCTGGGACTGATAGGAATGGGGCGGGTAATAGTATGCAATAGTGGTCGAGACCAAAACGCGCTTTAGTACCTTAAATGGGGTGGGAAAGGGTAGATATGGATATGATGACCGGTGCGCTAATACCACGTGTAGCCCCTCTCTGAGGAGTGGTTACCGGGTATTGCATTGATGTGATCCTTATTTTTAACAAACCTAGGACCCCCTTCCTTTATTTCCCTTTTTCTTTTAAAAGCATTGCAACTCCTAGTTTAAAATCAGCCTTAATTGCTCTTTCAAACGATTGTTTATTAAAATCCCCTCTTATTTGAGCCTTATCTGTATATATGTTAATTGAACCAAATTCACAAAGAACTATCTGGCCGGGAACCACACTAGTGGATCTTGAGGGGTGCCTAACACCTTCCCCTTAGGATAATTTCAAGCCCTTACCCTATCTCTGGTTATCAAATGAACTTAGAAATGAACCTTGAAGGTGTCCTAATGCACTATAAATCATTAGGTGGCGACTCTTCAAATGCTAAACCCAGTTCCCAAAAGGAACGAGTTGTCCTATACCAAATGTCATAAACTCGATTTCGCGAGAGAAAGGGGGCGCGGCAGCATGGCGACTCTGCTGGGGATGGTCTAGGCTTTTACCATTTCAGACTGTTATTGTGAATTTATATCTCTTTACGTGCAATTACTTGTTTAATTCCTTTAAGCATTCAAAACTGACTTGTCTTTTTTGTTTTTTCCTTTACTACTGCTTTAAATTATGAAACTATTGTATTTACTGCTTTCTTAATGTGCAAATACGTGACAACATGCTTTTAATTGTTGCATAATCATGCTCAACATCATATTCCACTCGTGCCAAACAAATCCCATAGCAATGCCTTATAATGAGTGGTTGTGCTCTTCCTATATTATTACCCCCTAAATCCGGAAAAGGCATATTTGCGGTGATACCAGTCGATCAACGATGTAGTCGACGGTTCCGTGCCTTTTCCCCTTGAGTTGCCCGCTCAAGGGTACCAGTCAAAAACCCCATAGAAACCTTACTCCGTTTAAACTGTGCATGCATCATGGTCAAACCTAGTTGGATCAGTTATGTTGTCCACATAATGATCCTTTAAGATAGCCTTGTCCAAAAGTCCACTGGGTCTCCCTAAACCCAAACGGACACTACCATGTTCTGTGCATTTATTTGGAGAACTAAATGCTTCATGCTAATTATTGGTATTAAATAGCCGAGTCCGGTGGGGGTAAGGGCCTAACCTTAGTTGTCTTGTAGAAATATGAGGCACGAAGTCCCTAGATTCGGCATGGTCACCAACATCCACCGAAAACTGCTAAGCTGGTGGAAAGATCTTCACTCTAGTGATCAAACTCTTGTCCGAAAATATCTGGGAAACCTACCTTCTGTCCTGCAAATCCAACCCAACAACAAGATCATAGAAGCTGCTACTTTGTTCTGGGATTGTGAGATGGCTGTATTCCGCTTTGGAGACATTGAAATGACACCCTTGCTAGAGGAGATAGGAGGGTTGGCCGGTATAGTGTGGGAAACTCCGGGTTTGTTGATGCCTGAGAACCACAAAGGCAGGGGCTTCCTTAAAATGATGGGCCTGAAGAAGAATCCAGAACTGACATTTCTGAAAGAATCCTATATCCCTTTTGACTATTTGTATGAGAGGTACGGTCACAACAAATCCTACCGTACCTATCCTGACGAGTTTGCTATCACATCATTAGGGCACATTCATCGAAGGGTCTTTGTATTCATGTTTTGTTTCCTAGGGTTAATCGTGTTTCCAATGGAGAAGGCAAGAATACACACCAGACTGGCTATGGTAACTAAGACCTTAATGGAAGGAATTGGTGGGCAACCATTCAGCATTGTGCCCATGATCATTGCGGAAATATACCGAGCCCTAGAGAAGTGTCAACAGGGAGCCAAACACTTCGAAGGCTGCAATTTGCTACTTCAACTTTGGCTCATAGAGCATCTCCAAAAGGGTGAATACCGACAAGAGATTCAGNCCCCCCCCCCCCTTACAACTCACGATTTTCCTTTGGATGCAGGCACTTGGATCGCGAAATCATCGAAAATACTATACACTCACAAACATTGTTCAGGAATACAACTCTCAGAACCATTGCGCTTACCCACATTTGCTATCCACACACACCAGTGACGTTCCATGCGTCACAGTGTCCCCAGCAGTCACGATATCGCAATCTGCTATCAGCTAAGAAAGCTCTATTACCCTTTGCCCTTTTATTACTTGCATATGGCTACCATTCTGCCTTCCGATACTAAACGCAGTCTCCATCTGCATTTTCTGCATTGCATAAGGCTACAATTCTGCCTTCCAACTTGCATAAGGCTACCATTCTGCCTTCCAACCTATATAAGGCTATCATTCTGCCTTCCGAGGTTAAACTCTACCTCTGTCTGCATTCGCATTGCATAAGGATACTATTCTGCCTTCCGAGACTAAATGTTGTCTCCATCCACATTGCACGGCTGAAAGATTGCCACATTGCACCGCTGAAAGATCGCCATATTGCACGGCTGAAAGATCGCCACATTGCACTGCTGAAAGATCGCACATTGCTCGGCTGAAAGATCGCCACATTATGGCTGAAAGATCGCCACATTGCACGGCTGAAAGATCACCACATTGCACAGCTGAAAGATCGCCACATAGCACGATTGAAAGATCGCCACATTGCACGGCTGGAAGATCGCCACATGCTACTGCATCCTTCATGGGCTGAAACATCGCCAACTTATCCAAAGGCGTCATCGTTTGGAGGCACCATTCTCATAGCCCGAGAGCATCATTTCATAGCCTGCGAATCCTTTATTATACGCTTCATGGCCCAGGACATCATGGTCCAAGGACGTCATCCTAACCGTCTGAAGACAACATTCATGGTCCGACGGGAATTTGCATCATGTTTAAATTTGTGCACAATATATGCTCGTATTACTTATTTGCAGGTAAACCGGCAAGCAACAGCCATCCCGGCAGGAGAATTTCCGCTCCGGTGCCTGCAGCCACATCAAACCTGACCACTCTCGTAAGCCTTTCACTCACCCTAACCGAAACGTTGCGTCCGTTCTTGGAAAATACCTGTCGGCATACTCCGCCGACGGATCTTGAACTACATATTGACCGATTCTTGTAAAACTAGGGATATGTAGGCAACCCAGAAGCTAGGGTGTGGCCTAAAACTCTTCAAATCGTTGGCCTAAAACTCTTCAAATCGTTTCGTTCGGTCAAAATTGGCCATCATATCTTTACCCGACAACTCTTTCATCCTTCCCGGGTAAAGAGGGGCAGCTGTTGATATCCAATTTTTCCCTATGTATCTTTTGTATGCAAAATATCTCAAAATTGCACATGCATGCATATATAAGCATGTCCAAATGTCTTATTATTTTTTCTCAATTTTTAAAGATTTTTAACCAATTTATTTCCCTATTTCATTCATAAAAAAGAAAAAAAACCAATAATAATTACCAAAATGATCATTTTTGGTAATTCATTTGTTGGACTCTCTCATTTATACTAAAATATAGCTAATATTTTTTTGCATATTTTTATAAATTGATTTAGTATTTTTTAAGGCTAAATTGCATATAATTGCAATATTAGCCTCCTTTAGATTTAATTGTGTTTATATCTATAAAAATTAAGTCCAGTATTTTTAAATTGATAATTTTGTGTTACAAATTATTTTAGTATTTTTAATTTGTTTCCAGGAATTAATTTACAATTTTTTATAAAATGAAAGGGGAAAATTGGCTATTTAAAATCTAGACCAATTACATTTCAATTATATCCTGACTTGAACCCCCAATTTAAACCCAATTACCCCAGCCCAATTCCTGCTCATACCCGACCCCAACCCGATTAAACCGACCCATACCCGAATCCCCACTTAACCCTTTAAATCCCAGCCATTGATCGTTTAGATCAACGGCTACCGGCTGCCCTTTCCTTATTAACCCAAACTAACCCCTAAACCTAATCATTTCTTACGTACAGCCGCCCTTGAATCCCCTTCTCTCTCAATTCTCTCTGAGACTCCTACAAACCCTAGCAGTCGCTATCAAACTACAACCCTGATACCTCCTTAATCTATGGCCTCCTATGGTCATTTGAAACCTGTACCAGACTCCCATGGCTTCTGTGTGTTTGTTCTTATGGTCTCAAGGTCCGATCTTGAAAGAGCTTGGTCCAGGCTTTGTTCGATTTCAGTTCATGGCTGTTCTCCGGTCGTCTCTGACCTCTCTCCGGCCAGCCATGGCCATTCGGGTCAGACCTTTGGATTTCCTGTCTAGATCAATGGCTTCCAAGGCCTTTCTCATCATTTGGGGTTCTCCTAAAACCCTAAGCTCTAAGGTTCTTCCAATTTCTTTTAGATCTGCTTCAGGTCTATGTTTGCTTTGAACTTTCTAAATGTTTATCTCGAAATTTCTTTTATTTTTTTTATGTTTTTTAGCAAATCCACTAGGTAGGAGCCTAGGGCTAGTTTCATTAATAACTAAAAAAGGAAAAAAGAACCACATAGGAAAAGTACAAATAAGGGGGACAATAGCACTAGTAGTGTTGCCTCTATGCCTTGGCCATATAATCACTCCTCTGCGCCTCACAATGCCCATATGGCAGCCTCATGTAGAGGAATGATGGTGTAGTTGCCGGCAAAGTTTCACGAGGGCATATAATCTCATGGCCACTTGGATATCTTTCCAAAGGCATAGGACCAGTGCAACAAAAACTAGGCTAAACCTTACCTTACTAATCCTATTGAGGCAAATAAAAGGCCTCACCTACTAGCAAGCATGCAAAAAGAAAGAACTAGATAGAACTAAATATTCTATGATCATCACAGAGTTTATAACATACTCTGTGATGATATTACATAGAATTATGCTAATGTGATGGTAAAATAAAAATATGTAGAAATAACAGTGATGTCCTGTCTTCTCTAAACTTGTGAAATCTTCAATTTGTAAACTTTTGTCTTCGTCCACAACTCTTTTCAAAATGTCTTCAAAAATCATGCTTTTTTCTTCGAGCGATTGGACTTTGTAGATGTAGTTTGGATGGCCTGTCTTTGTTTTGCATTTCTCATTGAAAGTCTCCTTGTGTTTGCATCTTCATTTACCCTTCCGTCCCAGCTTTTGTCCCTTGCTCGCGACTTCTTACTTTTTCCACTATGCATAGGTGACAAGTCACCTTTTCTTGCTGCCTCTTCCTTACACTGTTGTAGCATTGCATATTCCTCACCTTCTTCATGAACATCTCTCCCTAACTTTACTGATTTTGGTATTTCTTGAGGCAGATCTTGAGACACCAAAGTATTATCCTCTTTAGTGACCAAAACTGCGTTGCTTTGCCATTTGTTTAACTGGTTCTAGTCATTCTTCCAGTGCTAGCAACATTAGGTGCAATTAGAGGTTTTAATGGTGTGGGACTTACCAACGCATCAAGCAATATTTTGTCCTCCAAAGAGATTGTTGGTACATTTATTTCCTGTTGCTGCTCTCCAGCAGTTGTGATTGCATTTTCATTCACCTGCTGCTGCCCACGTTCAGCATTAGAAACAGCTGAAGTGTTTGTATTAACCTGCTGCTTCTCCCCAGAAATCGTTGCTACTGCCTCTACCATCAGCCTTGTTTTAGTTGTGTTTGTTTCTCCATGTTGCTGCCTTGAGCTGGGCATAAAATCTAGAGCTGTTGCATTGAGCCTGCTACCAGATCCTATCTTAAACGAGCTACCAACTTTTGGAATTGGAGACACTACTGATGCCATCTCCTCATCACCACTACATTTCTCACCATCATCGGAAGAATCATCCACAAAATCAACTCCCAAATCTTCTTCATCATGGTATTCACGTTGTTGAATCCATAGCTTGGAATTTATCGCCATCTCCCTCACATTTGCTTTGATAATATCATTATTGTTACCTGTGGAAAGAACCATCTGACCTTGATCACCTTCGAACTCCCCGTAGGACTCAACTGATTGAGAGGGGACATCAAACACAGAAGTATTTAAAGTAACCAATGGTTGTTTAAGCATAGGATTGTTCAGCATCATTTCGTTTTGAACATCTTTAATGATTTGTTCAACTTGGGGATTTGAAAAATGTAGTACATGTGCATTGGAGCTATGGACTTGGACTAGTTCATTTCCCAGATTTGTCATTGAGTAACTTTGTCGAACACCAGACTTTTCAACCAAATCCTGCCTGCCTGACCCTCCTCGATCATTGCTGGAAATTGGAACTAGTTGTTTGGACATCCCACTATCATGTACACCTGCTGCATCACCTTCATGGTCCCCATCAGCTGCAAGAGCCTCGAAAGAATTTGCACTCGAACCAATGTTGCAGTCAATTCGTTGAGCAGATGTGTTCTTGCTATCATTGAAACTCGACTATACTTTTTCAGAAGGGTCTTTTACTTGACCTTTTGCATGCTTCTGATACTCTCTCTTTTCTCTACTACTAAGTCAATAAAATTGACCTATGTGACTACCATGTTTCGATGGTTCGCTGTCTACTAACTTTGTGATTGTTATTGCATGCTGCTTCTCTTTGCCATAGTTTGGCCTCGCATGCCTAATGTTTATGCACTCTATTTATATACTGAATTCCCCTCTTGAATGATCTTCAATTTTGGACTGATTTCATACCTTTCTTTGTGGAATTCTGATTGCACTCGTATGTTAAGTAATTGATTCTTTTCCTTGTTTCGCCTTACTGAATCCCTTCCCAAAATTAGTACATTCTTGTACTTAGACCTAATTACTTACACGATGGTTTTACTACTTCTTTTATGGCAATAACCAATATGCCTATAAATTGATTTCTTTCCTTATTTTTGAGTCTGTCACTGCCCGTTAAGAAGGCGATCCCTTAATTAAAGGCAATCATGTATGTAATTGATTCCGAATAGTGATTGTTTCCATGTTTGTGGCTTATTACCTCTCTTTTACTCGTTTTCAAAAGGCTATAAATACCTTGTACTTCTCTTCTTTCAAAGACACAAACACTTTTAGTTCTGAACACACACTTACACTCGAAAAAAAAACTCTCTCTTGCTTTACTGCTACTTGTGCTACTGCCTGTTCAGCCGGCTGAAAGCCAAGGCTATACTTCGAAGTCCTGCTTACTTTCCTTTACTGCACTTTGCTTCTCTGACTGGTATGTTCTAACTAAGTTTTCAGCATCAACAACAACATGTTTCTTTACTGTTTCTTTCATTCTTGTTTCTCTCCTGTTTGTATTTAACTAACTTCCGTTATTACGGATGCTGCATTCTGCCTTTTCTATTCTGAATTAATGTTTCTGTTACTTACTTATCATGGTTTGTGAACCTTAAACCCCCACCCCCAATATGTTTGATAACTGTGGTTGGTATGGGGCATGGCAACATTAATTATTGTTGTCCATGGCCCAAACTTGATCCTCCTGGAATCATAGCCGCCATGCTTCCTCTGTTTGTTGTGTATTCTGGTTGGCTCATAGGCATGCCAGCATCTTCCATTGCTGTGCATGCCCAAAGCTGGCCTTTACTCAAGTACACAGACTCTTTGCAATGAATCCCCAACCCCCTGATCCCCTTGTATGAAGTCATCAACTCTGAATTTTTTACTAATTACTGTTTCCCAATCACCCTTATCCCTCTCTATTTTCCATTCAGTTTTAAATCTCTTTTCCTGCACTTCCACTCTACTCTTAGATTTAAGTTTTGCTCCTCTTGTGTGAGCCATGCCTTGGGACCCATGAGTTCCCTCTGAACTTGGACACATAAGGGCTGGCATTTCCACACTGCACTCATCTCTATCTGATTAATGCAACTTGGGTGTGAGCATTGCCCGGGGTCCTTTTGAGACCCTTAGGGATCTTTGACACACTCAAGTCTGAGAAAGGCTTTGAAGCAATAGCATCTTAAGGCAGTTTATTCCATAGCTCAGGGAGGAACCAAGAATCAGGCTTCCTCTGGTTGTATTTTTATGTATTTTCTGATGTAATTCAGTACTTCTGGTTTGTAGTAATTTGTAACAAACAGCGGGGATGGCTAGTGAAAAGGGGTGGGTAATTATGCATGTCAGGGGTAGAAAATATGCCTATAGGATATCTTGATTCTGCACACTCACACTATGTTTAGAAACCATGCCTATAAGGTATTTTGATTCTGCATATCCAAACTCCATTTAGAAAATATGCCTATAGGATTTCTTGATTCTGCATACTCAGACTACGTTTAGAAACCATGCCTATAGGGTATTTTGATTCTGCATATCCAAACTCCATTTAGAAAATATGCTTATAGGATATCTTGATTCTGCATACTCAAACTACATGTAGAAAATATGCCTATAGGATTACTTCTAAATTCTGCATACCCAGACTACGTTTAGAAACCATGCCTATAGGGTATTTTGATTCTGCATATCCAAACTCCATTTAGAAAATATGTCTATCGGACTGTTTTACACCCTGCGTGTTCAATTCTGCACCTTAGACACCATGCCTATAGAGGTTCATTTTATTTAAAATTATGCATGTACCAGTTCACGCCTAGATGACCTACCTATAGGACTCTATTTAAAATTCTGCACACTTGTTATCGCTTAGACATCATGCTCTAGGATTTAAGCGGCTATAAATTTGTACCATGTTCAAAAAATTAAAATCAGTACACTAGATATCATGTTCATAGGAGTTAAAACCAGCAATAATGGATCCTGTCACCTGCAACTAGTCTAATTCAAATCATCCTATTCTGAACCAGTGCTTAAGTAACTTAATTTCTCCGTGTTAACACGATTTAGCAAGCATACCTATAGGATTTCAAACTATTCGTTTTAAGCTGTGACTACACTCAAAATCAGCAATAGATACCATGTTTCTATGGTCTCACTTAAACACTTAGGCAAGCCTTTAGGCAATAATGTAAATAAAACTGAACTCGCCTCCGTTATTTGTTTAAGTTCTACAACCAGCAGGCAGGCCTGATTCGTGTTTCCTAACTTAGTCATGTAATAGGCCAAGCCTGCTGCAGCAACAACAATCTCCTCTTCCCTCAAGTATTTTTAGAATCAGACCTTACTCGTTTGTTTAAGTCATGCTATTGGATTGTTTTGTTTGAGGAGGTATACTTGAGCCTTATGTGTTTATGTGCTTCCCCTTAAATGTGCAGTCTACTCTATGTTTTGTATGTCGCCCTAGATTTTTCACCTTTGAAACCTCAAGTCAGCATAATATCCTTCCTTTTTAGGATTAGTAGTCCTATGTGCCTCCGGGACTGATAGGAATGGGGCGGGTAATAGCATGCAATAATGGTTGAGACCAATCCGCGCTTTAGTACCTTAAACGGGGTGGGAAAGGGTAGATATGGATATGATGACCAGTGCGCTAATAGCATGTGTAGCCCCTCTTCTGAGGAGTGATTACCGGGTATTGCATTGATGTGATCCATATTTTTAACAAACCTAGGACCCCTTCCTTTATTTCCCTTTTTCTTTTAAAAGCATTGCAACTCCTTGTTTAAAATCAGCCTTAATTGCTCTTTCAAACGATTGTTTATAAAATCCCCTCTTATTTGAGCTTTATCTGTATATATGTTAATTGAACCAAATTCACAAAGAACTATCTGGCCGGGAACCACACTAGTGGATCTTGAGGGGTGCCTAACACCTTTCCTTTAGGATAATTTCAAGCCCTCTCCCTATCTCTGTTTATCAAATGAACTTAGAAATGAACCTTGAAGGTGTCCTAATGCACCATAAATCATTAGGTGGCGACTCTTCAAATGCTAAACCCAGTTCCCAAAAGGAACGAGTTGTCCTATACCAAATGTCATAAACCCGATTTTGCGAGAGAAAGGGGCACGACACAAATCCCTTGGGTTTGTAATCTCTCAAGATTCATGTCAATCAAGAGTCAAAAAGGCCTTACGAAGTATATATACATCTGTTCCAGGCTTGAAGCAGAGATACTTTGAACGAACCACTATCACCCTTTTTGTTATACTCCAAACAAGCATTGTAGTTCTCTTTAAATCTCTTGTGTAAAAGTGAGAGAAGGAAAAGAGATAAACACTGGTGAGGCATTGCATCAAAAAGAGAGAAGTGACATAGTGACTAAGTTTTTGGTATAAAGCTACATCAACTATCTTGTAATAGAGAAACTTCAAATACTGAAAGAGAGCACCTTTGGAACCCTAGGGGACTGAATGTAGGATTCACATTAAATCTGAACCAATATAAAAATCCTGGTGTCTTTAATTCCTACACTTTATTTTTGCATTATTTCTATTTTGTTCTTATCTCTAGTCGACTAATTGGTAAATTAGTCAACTACTTAGAATACAAAGAAAAAAATCGATAATTCACCTACCTCTTGGATTTTCAGAAAAGAGAGGCGATCGAGGGCCCAGTAGCCGAGGTCTGATGAGCAACAATGGTTTCGACAGGCCACTGGGGAGTAGGGAAGCCCCGAGATTATCAAAATATAACTTCAACATTGATGCTGCCAACATCGTATCAGCCATCAGGCACATCAAAGAGACCAAGTGGGCCCGACCATTGCAGTTCGACCTACCCAAAGAGATCCTAACTTAATATGTAAGTATCACGACACTCATGGTCACAAGATCGAGGATTGCTGGAAGCTAAGAGAAGAAGTTACTCGGTTGTTCAACAACGGGCACCTCCGAGAGTTTCTGAGTGATCGGGCCAAAAACCACTTCAGAAATAGAGATGCCAACAAACAGATCGATTAAGAGGAGCCCCAGCACGTCATCAACATGATCATTGGAGGGTCCCTCAAGGACAAATGATAAAAACACGCTAAAGTGTTTATCACGAGGGAAAAACGCACCCGAGATTATGCCCTGGAGGGAACCATTTCGTTCAGGGACGAGGATGCCGAGGGCATCATACAACCTCAAAATGATACACGAGTAATATCAGTTCTTATTAGTAAATCTCAAGTTAAATGTGTGTTTATTGATCCAGGTAGTTCGCCAACATCATCAGATCAATGGTCGTAGAGAAATTGGGGTTACAGGACCAAATAGTGCTAGCAGTCCGGGTGTTGAACAGATTTAACATGGCATGTGAAACCACTAAAGTGGAGATAACCCTGCTGGTGAACACCACCGGGACAATCCAAGAGACAAAGTTCTACATGATCGACTGGGACATGAGGTATAAAGCTCAATTCGGAAGGTCGTGGGTTCATAATATGAGGGCGGTACACTCAACCTTGCACCAGGCGTTGAAATTGTGCTAAACCGGGAGGAGTCAAGGCGGTCTACGGAGAACAGCCGGCGACAAAGGAAATGTTTGCTGTCGATGAGGTAATCCCGGTGCCCGTAATTTCAACATCAAGGAATGCGGAGCCGACCAAGAAGGAAGAAATTGAATAACAATCACTGATGCTGGTTTCGGCTGAACCAAAGGAACGAGAAATAGACGAGGATGAGGATTACGGAGTCCCGAGATCGTTCATAGCTCCTGATGACACTGACGCCAACAAATCGACAGTCGAAGAGTTGGAGCAAGACATATTAATCGAACACCTACTGGATCAAAAGGTATACCTGGGCACGGGGTTAACCCCCGAGCTCATAAAAAACTCATTGATTTTCTTGAAGCTAACATAGATTGTTTTGAGTGGTCCCATCTGTACATGAAAGGGATCCCACCAAAGGTAACCACTCATAAGCTGAGTTGGATCCGAAGTTCCATCCGCTTAAGCAGAAGGGGAGGGTGCAGTCCAAGAACAAGCATGCGTTCATCAAGGATGAGGTATCCAAACTCCTTAAAATAGGGTCCATCGGGGAATTTAAGATACCCGGACTGGCTAGCTAACATAGTGGTATTGCCCAAAAAGGAAATAAGCTAAGAATATGTGTAGATTACAAAGACCTAAACTAAGCGTTCCCTAAGGATTTTTTCCCTTTTCGTAACATTGATCGGAATATCAACGTGAAAGTCGGGCATGAGATACTCAGCTTTCTCGATACCTATTCGGAGTACAACCAAATTTGGATGGACCCAGACGATCAGGAAAAGACTTCTTTCATCGCTAAATTTGGCACCTACTGTTATAATGTAATGCCGTTTGGATTAAATAACTCAGGTGCCACCTATAAACGCCTAGTAAACCGGATATTCGAAGAACAGACAAGAAAATCAATGGAAGTTTATATTGACGATATGTTGGTCAAGTCCCTGCGAGCAGAGGACTATTTGAAACATTTGCAGGAGACCTTCGACATATCGAAGGAATACAATATGAAGCTGAACCCAGAGAAGTGCGCATTCGGGGTCCGATCGGAAAAATTCCCCGGGTTTATAGTATCCAATTGAGGGATCGAGATCAACCCCGACAAAATTAAGACCAAAGAGGAAATCACCATGGTGGACAACGTCAAGGCCGTCCAAAGATTGACCGGGCGTATAGCCGTCCTAGGACGGCTCATCTCAAGGTCCTCGAATAAAAGCCATCGATTCTTCTCACTGTTAAATAATAAGAATAACTTTTTCTGGACACCAGAATGCCATCAAGCTTTGGAAGAACTCAAACGGTACCTATCGAGTCTTAGTCTGGGAGGAAGAAGGTACACAGTACCCTATTTACTATGTCAGTAAAACTTTAGGCCAGGACGGAACAAGGTATCTTCACCTGGAAAAATTGGCGCTCGCTTTACTAAGCGCCTCCAGGAAGCTAAAACCGTACTTCCAATGCCAGCCCATATGTGTCGTGACCTCTTACCCGCTAAGGAACATCATGCACAAGCCCGAGTTCTTGGGCCAGTTGGTCAAGCGGGTCATAGAAATTAGCGGGTACGATATCGAATATCGACCCTCAACCGCCGTCAAATCTCAGATTTTGGCAGACTTCGTGGCTGACTTTACGCCGGCCTTAATACCTAAAGTCAAAAGGGAATAATTATTAACCTCGGGGAACACTTCGGGAATTTGGACCCTTTTCATGGATGGTGCCTCGAACACGAAGGGGTCCAGGCTCGGTATCGCATTAAAACCGCATATGGGAAAAGTAATTAGGCAATCTATTAGAACTATGACATTTATTAACAATGAGGCTGAGTATGAGGCCATGATTGCAGTTCTAGAATTGGCTGAAAGCCTTGGGGCTGAGGTGATCGAAGCTAAGTGTTACTCCCTTCTCGTGGTAAATCAAGTTAACGGGACGTTCGAAGTAAATGAAGAATGGATGCAAAGATACCTTAATAAATTACAGGTAACCCTACATCAATTCAGGGAATGGACCCTACAACATTTATCCCGAGATTAGAACAGTGAGGCCGATGCACTAGCTAACTTGGGGTCGTCGGTCGATTCCGATGGATTCCGTTCTTCAATCTCGGACGATAGGTCAAAACCTTGGGCATGGATCTCTTCGAGGGTCTCTCTCCGGGTTAGCCGCTTCATGTACTCAGTCTTTGTCTTTAAGTGGGTCTTGACTACCTCCACATCAACCTTGTACTGGGCAACCATTTCCTCGGCATCAGTAGAGGTTGCATCCAATTTAGACCTTAGCACGGCATATTCTTGTATGAGAGCATCCCGTTTTGCGACAACCGAGGTCATCATTTAGCTGAGACCCCTTATCGGCTTTGCCTTTCGCCACCCGGAGTTGGTTCTCGACCAATGCCAGCTCCGCCTTCGCAGATTCCTTCTCTGAAGCCAGCAGGACCATCTTGTCGTTCCATACTTAGGTCGCGGCCTTGACCTCATCCATCTTAGCCCGAAGCTGGTCGATCTGGTTTTTGTTCTCTTGGACCTGCGAAGTTATGTTGTTAGTCACCGTGACTAGCTGCTCATTTTAGCCTTAAAGATCTTTACCCTCTCAACTAGGTCGGCATGTTCCCGCTTCAGGGCCAAGGCCTCCCTCTGAGCCTTTTCCAGCTCGGCCTGGTGAAATGGGAGGTCTTTGAGGGCCTCGTCCTGCTCCTCACTAAGAGCCGTGTATATGTACTTCTTCCAGACCTGCTCTTTAAGCTCGAACTCAAGCTGGCTAATCTCCAAGTGGTACCGGAGGAAGCTTTCATGATGAAGCACTGAAGCCTAAAAAACAAGGAAGTTAGTAGAGGACATCAAAAACCAAAATGAGATTCACAAATCAGTACTAACAGCTCACGCCATACCCAGTTCAGCGCCTGTTGCACCTCGTTGAAGAGGCTCGACGTGCCCACCTCGTTCTTCTTCGCTTGGTACTCCTCGGTCACCAGGCATCGGAGGTAGCTGGCTACGCCCACTAGAGCAGACAGAACCCGGGCATCCTCTAGGATTGTAAGAACGAGCATTCTCGTGTGCTCGGGGTAGACGCACGGAGCAGGGAATTGCTTTACTAGTTTTGGGCTCGAACTCGGCCCATCCGCTCCTGATGGTACATCCTTCTTCGGGACCTCCAGGTGACCAGGCCTAGAAAAGTCGTCCAATGCGGCCATATCCATGCCATCAAATAACGAGTTGAGGGCGTCGTATGGGCCTTGTGCCTCCTTGCATGACTTCTCATTGCCCACTTGGGCCTATTCGAGCATAGACTCAGTATAGGAGAGTGTCTCCACGATGTTAATGACACAGGTAGCCTCCTTCAGGATAGAGGCAACTTCCTGGGGAGCCATAGCCTCCGTCTCTCGCTTTGATTCCCGAGTAAGAGAGGAATCAACCTCGTGGTCCTTTTTCTCGGGCGTTACCTGCTCCCCTTCGTTGAGGCTCAACCCATGAGCATAATAATTTCATCCTCCTCGGGCTCATCCCTGAGCTAGTAGAGAGCATCGAGGTCCAGTACCCTAGACTTAGCACTCTTTTTGGGCTTCCGTACCCGGATGGTCACTTTCATCTTCTTTTCCTCGCCACCCAGGGAAACCGATGAATTTCTTTTCTTCTTCTTCTTCTTCTTCTTCTTCTTCTTCTTCTTCTTCTTCTTCTTCTTCTTCTTCTCCTCCTCCTCCTTGCCATCCCCGAGCTGCCCCAAAACGGAGTGTTTGACGAGCGAGGACGGATCCTCATCCTCATCTAACAGGCTAAGTTTTGTGGTCTTAGACAAACCTGTTAGAAAAGAGAGAAGGTTAGCATTGATTAAGTCAAGAGAATGGTGGTAATTATTCAGGGGAAAACCTCACCATGTGAACATGCCTCTCATTTGCCCTTCGAAAGATTGCACCATGCGCGCTCGGAGTACGGCATATGCCTACAAATCCCCTCGATCCACTCCTTTAATCAGGGAATTGCATTGGGAACTTGGGCAACAATTGCACGACGGCAAAGGCGGGCAATGAGAGAAGGAATAAGGAAAAGTTAATGCTTAAGGAAGACAACACTTACGAGATGCGTTCCACTTCTCAGGGAATGGTAGAAACTCGGAAGGGATCATGTCTTTGGTATTCACTCGAGCAAACCTCCCCTTCCAGCCTCAGTCTCGGTTCTCATCGATGCTCGAGAATAGAGCCTTTCCTGCTCGGCATACAAGCTTGATCAGCCCCTCTCAGAAAATTCGGGGACTATATAGGCGGAGTAGATGATCGAGGGTGAACCGAGGGTTTTTAATATTTTCCACAAAATGACGTAAGAGGATCACATCCACCAAAACGATGGGTGGATTTTTCTAAGGTACAACTCCTACCTTTTGTAGAACGCGAGGATTATGGGGTCTACCGGGGCCAGCATGAAGGGCTAAGTGTTAACATTTAAGTAACTCTCCACGCGAGTAGTAATATTGTCATTGGGCCCGGGGATGACCACGTCCTTATCTTCCCACTTACAGTTGGCTGGGACTATGGGTATGGTTTCTTCAGTGACGGAGCATATGTATCTCCATGCTCCCTCACCTCGTCTTGTTGACTAGAGGCCTTCACGACCTTAAAGTCATCCCCGATAGAGCAACCCCCGGGAATGACACTTTTCATGGAAAGCTCTTGAGCCACCTCGACACTCTTGGCCGGGTTGGAAGACGAGGGAGCCCCTTGTTGAGGTACGAACTTGAAAGTTTTAGCCATCGTGATCTGGGAAAATATGAAGATTTGAAGGAAAAGTATGAAGATTTGAAGAAAGAATATATAGATTTGAAGGTGGGATGAAGATATGAAGATCTGAGTTGGAAATCCAAGGAAAATATATGAGGATCAAAGTTGAAGATATGGAGGCTCAAGAAGTTGTGCATGAAGATTTGAAAAGGTTAAAAGCCATTAGAAAGTTCGAAGGTAAAATCTAGAATCGGAAAGTGAAAGAAGTAAAAATGATCGAAGCTTTCATAGGGAAAAAACAGTCAACACACCATGTTTCACATTCAAACGCAGCCAGCCGGTGGCTGACACGTGTCCCAAGTAAGAATGACGCGGCTGATGGGACGTTTCGATTTATCTATCACCTCAGTTGTAACGTACAAAGGAAGGAACCGATGTCCATATCTATCGTTTCATATCGTTTCGGCAAACCTACTCTCCGGAAAACAAGGGCACTATTTGTATATGGGTAAAATCGAGGATAACGCATACGCTAATTTCTCGGTGAAGAAAACGAAATAAGGGCACGAGCAGACGAGATTGAAATCGAAGTTGGTATCCCTTTGTATCGAGATCCGTAAGAAGTGTACGATGTACTCACCATCGGGCCTAATAAAGCGATGCACCCTGAACTCGGGATGAGTTCTAGGACCTCGAAAAACACAATAAACGATTACACACAACGGATAGAGGGCCGTGATATTCGCACCCAACCGGATATCATGGCGCGGATATCCCTCGATGTCAGTTATGTATCAGTAATTAACGAGAAAGGAGGATTTTTATATTTTTTAGACTTGTACTAGGAATGAAACTCTCCTACTATATAAAGGGAAAGTTTTTCTTTTATAAGGGATATTGTAACACGCAAATCAAAGCAATACAAGTTTATTTTCTGCCTTTTAGCTACTGCAGAAGTTATTATTTAATTATTTTGTTGTTTATTCATAACTGGGCTCGAACCAAAGGTCCAATCGAATGCAAAATCACTGTTCAATTTGGGTTCGGACTAGGCCATAACATTACAACTGGTTTGGTCGTTTATTTTGTCTTTAACTCGTTTATCTAATGTTCTTGATTATTTGAGTTAAATCAATACACAAATCCTTAAAAACCGCATACAAATTTAATTGTGATCTGATTTTAGGGTAAAGAACAGTAACTTAAGCAATTACTGTAACCATAGTTGCACCTATATAAGTATACATAGGTGTATAATTAAAAAATATATCTTTTCACGCTCTTTTCTCTATTATCAAATCAAATTAGGGTTTAGACTGTGATTTGGGAGTTTGCTCTGATATACCGTGACAACCACCACCGATTACCAATTCTAGCCGCGGTTCATCCCGTCTTCCGCTTTGGTAGAAAAGAACGAATAATTTTCCGTTTATGATTTACACAACTGTTTAGATTATCCCGTTCCATTCTTCATATATGTAAAGGTGATATTGAGTCAACAACTTTGGTACATAATACACGTGTAGGATCGAATAATTTGTATCTTATCAGAAACGGAAATAAAAACTTACTAAGATAGGAATCCTATCTATAATTTGGTCAATGTTCTTGATATACTTTAAACCATTGGGTCAATTGTTCTAAGGTATATGGATGCAATACATTCCCCTTAAAGAATTATTTGGAGATATGGGTGAGTGAAAGTGTCCTTACAAAAGAGAACTTATTCCAATTTGGGAAGTCAGATAATGTATACGTAGTTGATGAGAAACTAAAGTCAAAGCAATAAAAGGAAAACATAAAGCAACTAAGCCAGAGATGCTTAGTTCTCCATAACCATGTTTCATGGCTATAAATACATGGCTAACTTGCCATATGGTAATCATGATCTCAATAAAGAAGAGAGATCTTACATGAAGAGGAGAGTCATATTGTTAAGTAGCCAAAGATGACTTGCCTGCTCCATTATTTTAAAAGGTGTTTGATTACACCATTTAATAATGAGTGGCCCTTTTTGCTTGGTTTCAGGCAGTCTCCTTGGCTATCTTGACATGCTCTTCTCTTTCATGCTAGACTTTTTCTTCTCTTAATTTACCATGAGATCGAGAGAGAAAACAAAGGAGGAGTGTCTTGGAGCAACGGTTAAGGTGTCTCCGCATGTCGCATGACTTATAGGTTGGGGGTTCGAGCAGTGGATTCAACAGCTGATACTTCTATCAATGTAAGCTGCCTATATTACGTCCCTTCGGATGTGGCCCTCGGATCTGTATGAACGTGGGATGCTTCATGCACCGGGTTGCCCTTTATCGAAAGATGAGAAGACAGAAGAGAAGTCTAGCATGATGAGAAGAGGCTTATTTGGTAGCCAAGGATGACTTGCCTTCATCTTATGGAAAGCTCTTTACACCATTAATTGGTGCTGTTCCTTTCCTTATATTGGTTTTAGGCAGGTCATCTTTAGCTAACTTCACAAGCTCTTCTCTTTCATGCAAGACCATTTTCTCTTCTTGCATTTATTAAGAGATGAATAGAACGAGGGGTTCAAAGATGAGAAGAAGAGTCTTATTTGATAGCCAAGGATGACTTGCCTAGACCATTTTCAAGGGCTTATTTAATTAGCTTAGATAAAAATAAAAAGAGACAGAGAGATATAATCCCTTTTTGCATGGGTTGCAGGCAAGTCATCTTTGGCTATGTGATATGCTCTTCACTCTCATCCTATGCCTTCTCTTACCGTTTCCCTCTTGGCCGTGGCAGTCGGAGTTATTCTGGTAAGGGAGTTCAATTGAATCTCCTTTGTCAAAAAATTATACCGTACAAAAAGGGTAAAACTAAATTTTTATATTTTAGGTGTGACATTTTTATATTTTTTGAATCTCCTTATTTAAATTTATGACTCCGCTACTGCCTCATGCCACAAAGAGGCATTCAACGAAGATAGAGTTGACGTAACATATATGCATGGCGTCTCATGATTTTGATTTTTTTTTTTCCCTTTTTTTTTTGCATAGCTATTCTCCTTATAAATGATACTACTATTTAGTTAACTTTTACCGAGATTATTACTAGAAACTACTATATAAGCTAGTGTATTTCAAAGTAATCGAGCATTTCGTAATATTTTTACTCTATTCTGTCGTAATACATTTCGTCATTGAATAGAAAGGATTGCCTTTTCGTGCTCAGAAATGAAAAGAATGCAGACGTTGGACTTTCGCTTGTCAATTGCTGACAAAAACGGAAATGAAATAATTCAAGCTGGAACTTCTCGTTAAAATTTTTTTAAAAAACAATCTACTGTCAGAATTTTGAAAGACACTAAAAGAAACTTAAAAGCCAAAATTTTAAAGCACGCTACCAGAATGTTAAAACAGTTGCCAGAATTTTGAAGCATACTGCTAGAATATTGAAGCACGCTGTCAGACCAAAAAATTCTGGCAATATGCTTTACCAGAACTTTTTTTAATGTGGTCAAACTATAAATGGTGGTTCTAAAAAACTTCAGATAACTGAAAAAAGGGCCAAAATTTCACGGTATAGCCAATTTTCGGACCGGTCAATCAAAAATAGCCAGCGTTTACCAGGTCAATGAAAAATAGCCACCGTTTTGCTGCAATAGAGACCGGTCCAGCATAATATACTGGAGTTTCGGTGCACTTGTGTATGAACTCCAGCATATTATGCTGGACCGGTATACTTTGCTGGCTCCAGTATAATATACTCGAGACTGGAGCACTGGTGCTCAAAACTCCAGTATATTATACTGGACCATTATACTTGCTGGAACTCCAGTATATTATGCTGGAGTTCTAGTGTATTTATGCTGGAGTTCAAGTATACTTATGCTGGAACTCCAGCATAATATACTGGAGTATTTTTCGGGTTTTGAACAGTGTTTTCGCTCAGATTTATCTTTACATAAAAAGTGGCTAAGTTTCGATTACTTTTGAAATTTGGCTATTTTTGAACGACCAGTTGTAAATCTGGCTATTTTTAAAAATCACCCGAAAAAGGGCCAATTTGGGCTGATTACATTCAAGGCCCAAATTGGGACGATGTGAATTATATTTTTCTTTAATATTAATACTTTTTACCTTAAAATGACAAATTCAAATAAATTAGTTTAACTGTTGGATAGAGTAACGTGAAAGAAATTTCAATTGCAGAATCTTACGAGTTTACATAATATTCATCACAAAATTTTGAAGAATCTGATGATTTTATGACGAAATTCATGAATTTGTGACAAACTTATGACGGTCTGTTCTTCCGTCATATAATTTTTGCTACGGTTGTTGCCCTATATCGTGCACACAAGTATATGCGGTCAATTAAGTAATAAAGAGGGAGTAGAGTATCGTTCCCACATGGACTTGTGATCAATTATCAACTAAATCAAGCAAATTCTAATTTATCGAGTCAAGAAAAATTTCAAAGTGATTTTTGTTTGATTAATTTTACTAACTAGAGTTGCGATTAAAAGAAGAACTAATTAACTAGCACACATAGCACAGAGATTTTAATTAAATAAGAAATAATATTTCAGGGCCATGGTTGGACAACAATCTTGTTGAATTCTTCAATTAACTCGACTTATCAATTTATCTGGGTTATTAACCTGCAAGGACAATAATACTCGAAGAAATTTGACAACTTTTACTCGCCTATTCAATTTATTTTAACCCCTATATTCCTATGATATTGGAGACAAAAAGAACACATTAACATCTTCTTGCATAATTGGCTAAGTACGGCAAATAGGTATTATTCTATCTGTAGTCGCAAACCAATTCCCCAATGACTATGTTCAAGATTGTGCTCTATTCAATCCTATTGCAATCAAGTATTATCTCCATCAAATATAATTCAAGATTTATATATAGTATTTGACTCACTACACCATTTCAAACCTCTCTCTAAACTTTTTCTCTCCGTACAATTGAACGTTACAGCACAGAACGGTAACATATCTCCCCCTTTTTGGGAGAGTGGTACACATTGATGATAGGCTATAATTAGGTATTTTAGTCAATTATTACACTCTAATTTATTGCACTTTAGTTGAGTTTGCGCTTTAATCGCTAGTGTTTTGCACTAACGGTGTGTTTTATGCATTGTAGGAGTGATTCCGAGCTATATAAATGTTATGGAATGAATTCAAGTGATTTGGAGCTTTGAAGTCTGAGTAAAAGCAGTACTTAAGTCGGGATCGTATTCGGGGATCAACGAATGATAGAGCAACAAAACGAAGAATCGAGTAGGTATATTGCGCACTGTCTAGTAAAATGCACATAACGTTTTGCTCAGAACCTCATTTGGGCTCCACAATATATGGTTAGAAAGCTAACTCAAAGGGATACAACTTTCATGTTTTATGTTTTTCCAAATTCTGAACGGAACAGGGTGAAAAATGCGGTCAAAACTGAGACCGCGGACCTGAGGCGGGCTGAGGCAGTATACCTGCCATATGCCGCGGTCGTACTATGGTTTTACCGCGGCCGCAGCGTCCAGACGTGAAAAAAATTGTCCTTTTTCGCGTAGGAGAAGGTATAATAGTTTGGGCCCGACCCTACTTGGTATATATACATGAAAAAATGATATTTTTGGAGGTTGGACATATTTTTGACACAGATTCGACCTAAGGAGGCAGAGACACAATAGGAGCAAGGCGGGGAATTCTTCTACGAGTTTTTCCTTCCTCTTCCTATTTTTCATTGTTGGTTATGACTTTTAGCATTGTAGTTTTACATACTATTGTGAATAGCTAAATTGTTATCTAGGGTTTTGATGGAACTTTTTGAAGGATAAATTCTTGTTATGCTTTTATATAATTGAGCCGTAGTATTTTCTCTATTTGTTCAACTATATTATTCTTGTGGTTGATTGAAGGGCCCTCAATTAGCTGTGCCTATTTAGTATGTATTACTCGGGAGAGAGTGCATATTTTATGTAGTTGTTGAACAACATCACTCTCGACGTATGTGAGGAATCAATAACCAAGAGTTTAAAGGTGTGATTAGGGATAACGAAACCTTGGGTGCGATCTAAGTGAGCTGTAATTAAAGCCAGCTAGCGTAACTCGGAAGAGTATGTCTAGTAAATTGTCGTAATTACTCGGGAGAGAATTACAACACGCAGAGCGCTCATGATCGGTAGAGAATACTTAGGCGAAATTATACAAGACATAGCGGGAAGGGTTCCGACAATTGGGAAAATCATAACTCTAGACCTCCTTAATCTTTTCTCCAACCTGTAGTATCTTTAGTGTTAATTTATTATTTCAATTATTTAGTTAGTTAGTTAGTTAAACACAAGAATCTTAATATCTATAAGTTAGGAATTGTTCAAGCTTGTGTTCTTGGTGATAGTGAACAACTGTAGCTAAGCCTTAGTTCTCTGTGGGATTCGACTCCGGACTTTTAGACCGGATTATATTTGCAGCGACCGCTTATCCTTTTTAGGACTAGAGTTCGGCGTGATCACACATGCACCGCCAAATGGAGACGCCGGTTGACCTCGGACATCCGCTTCCAGTGGAAAATTTAGCTGCCCCAGCTAGGCCGACCAACAATGAAGAATCAAACACTCAGAAGATTGACTATGCAATTATAGTAGCAACTCCTGCTAAACTCATATGTGTTAGATTGCGCGACCCAAATGTAAAAGCTAGGGTTTCAACCCATAAAGTAATTCCGGCAGTTTCAAATTAAATGAGGTAGTTTGACTCGGCACGAAGTTTAGGAAAAAAAAGACTTTTGAAATTTGTGGTCTTAAAAGCTTAAGGGGTAAAGCTTTGTGGGGCCATGACTTTTGTGTGATTATAAAAGCTTCTCATTAAGAGTAAAATGGGTAAAATGAGGAGTTTAAAGTTGAATTATTTCCAAATTTAGAAATGTGTCATTTATTTTGGAACAGACTAAAAAGGAAAGTACCTCATTTAATATGACACAGATGGAGTACTATGGAGTGATGGCAAAAGAGTGTAAATACACAGTCATTGATAAGTTTATGAGAACAAGACCTAATATTGAACGAATTAGATCAATCTTTGCTGAAAAAGTGTCGTACAAAGGAGAGGCAAAAACTGGGGTCTACAATTTTCGAACAGTGTTCATAGATGTAACCAATGATGAAGATTGCAAAACGGTTTGGTTCAGAAGTTCAATTGAAATTGATGGAATGGTTATGTGGCTTCAAAAATGGTCCCCTGATTTCAAGCCGGAAGAGGACTCCCTATAGTGTCAGTTTGGGTTCTATTGCCGGGTGTTCCGTTTCATTGCCATACTTAGAACTATGTTAAATAGATATTGGGACCAGTAGGTATACCATTATCGATGGACATAGCGACTGATTATAGGACAGGGCCAGGGATGGCAAAAGTTAGAGTTAAAATCGATCATACAAAACCTCTGATTAACTCTGCATGGGTGAGGCAAGAGGAAGAAACTAATCCGCTAAACGGCTTCTCGGAAGTTGGAATATGAAGGAGTACCAAAGTATTGTAAGCAATTAGGATTCTGGGATACTCTGTTGCGCAACGCAGGGTACTGGAACGAGAAAAACATAAGGAAAAAGAGAGCAAAAATCAAGATACTGATGAATCCACTGGTAGAGGAGATAATCACAGAAGTTACATAAGGGAGACGCACACCAGTCAAAACACAAGAAAGATGGAGCACATCAATATAGCCCAAGAAACACAAGGAAAACAGGAGGAGCAAACTACACGAGGCATGGGCCAAACAAGTGGAAAAGTGGTTACAAACAGCAACAATAAAGAGGGAAAGGAAAATAAGGAAGAAGAGACATGACAAGTACCCAATACTAAGAGGAGGTCAAAAAGGAAAAAAGGAAGCCATAGAGGCAAGGTCAAGAAGAAAAAGATGTCCCAGATAATGAGTATAGTGTTATTTAAACCAGTAATAACACATGGAAAGTGTAAAGTTAACAAAAAAAATCAACAAGAGAATCAAGCAGCTAACACACATAGAAAAGATAGCAGACGAAATATTAGGTAGTGAGGCAGTTTCACAACAATAGGTCAAGAAGCGTACAGATGTTCAAACAGACAAGTCCATTGAAGAACACTCAGCAAACCAATCATCTACTAAGGATTACACAGCAGACCAATCTCAAGAGGTTGTTGAAAGCAGCAGCACTGATATAGACAATGAAAGACACACAATAGCAGAAAGGAGAACCAGGTGTTCAGAAAACAAGGAGTATGAAAGTGAACAAGACGAAAAGAATGATATAAGAGATCAGGATGCCCATGACAGCAACAAGACAAGGAAAAAGGAACACAACAGCCATCAATATCCTTCCAGCAGCATAGACATAGAAATAAGAAATCAACCTCCTATCAAATTGGTGTTAGAACTGTTTGGGGAGGACCGAGACAAAGAGGCCACACAAAGTGACCAGAACAACTAGGAGGATGGAATTGAGCAAAAACAAGCTAACTCAACTTCTTCAAGCATCAATTTTGACAAGCAAAGAGATAGCTTTGAGAAGTCACAAGAGATAGCTAGAATAGAGGAAAGTTTATGTCCAGGAGATGGGAAAGGAATAAACAGACAAAGAAGGACATGAAAAAAATCCAAAACAAAAGACACTCATTCACAAAGAAGGAAGGAACAAAAACAGGGTACTCAGAATCAAGTTTCCAATGATTAGTGCCATATTCTTGAATATAAGGGGTGTTAGGTTTAAAAGGGCCATACATCGTTTGAAAAACTTAGTCAACTTTAACAACTGCAATTTTATGGCTATCTTTGAGCCTTTATTAAATAGCAACAAAATTGAGGGTTACAAAAGGTTTTTGGGCTTTGAACACTGTTTGGCTAATACCAGTGGGAAAGTCTAGTGCTTTTGGAATTACTAGGCAGATCTAGTTGCCACTGAAGACTAACAAGTTACTCTTTGCTTCAAGAGAAATAGTATAAGTGATGATAATTATGTCACGACAGCGTATGCTAAGTGCAGTGCTACAGAAAGAAAAGCTCTATGGGAAGGTTTATAGTACATGACTAATATTAACAATATGCCTTGGTGTACGGGTGGTGACTTAATGTTATAATAGAGTCGGGGGAGAAGCTGGGAGGCAGTCCATATTGAGCTTACAAAAGCTTTGACTTTGTTACCACCATGAAAATATGTGGTCTTATGGATATTATGTATGTGGGACCTAAACATACTTGGTGCAACAATAGATGTCCAAGGAAGAGAATTTGGAAGATGTTGTATAGAATCTTGATCAACGATCAATGGGCTCAAAATTTTCAACAAAACTATGTTAGGAATCTCGTGAGAATATGTTCAGATCATCGACCTTTACTCATGAAATGTCAAAATGATCAACAAGAGTTATCAAGTATTTCATGTTCCTTAATTTTTGGGTACAACATCCTGGTTTTATGGAAGTAGTTCAAGAATCGTGGAGCACTCAAGTAGAAGGAAATGCTATGTGGAGATTAAAGACTAAGTTGCAAACACTGGCCAGAAATCTCAGTCAACGGTCTAGAGAAAACATTGGCGACATATATGAGCAGTTCAATAACTGGGAAGTCAAAGTACAACAACATGAAGAGTTGGATCTACAATAGAACTCGGAGGATTGCAGGGAAGAGCTTAACAAAGCTCACGTGGAATATGTTAAATGGCTTGGAATACAGGAGAATATTCTAAGGAAAAAATCCAAAGTTAAATGGTTTCAAGAGGGTGATTACAATAGCAACTACTTTCACAGTGTCTTCAGAGATAGGAGAAGATGACTCCACACACAGAATCAAAAATCATAGAGACGGATGGGTGCAAGGGGATGACAAGATTGCCAAGGCAACTGTGAAGCATTTCGAGAAACTTTTCAATCTTCAAGCTCCTACAATGAATAACTCGATCCTGAGCTGCATTCCTAATATCATCTCTACTGAAGAGAATGATTATCTGACAGCTATTCCAGAAATCAATGAGATTAGGGAGGCATTTTTCAACCTCAGTCAGCATAATGCAGCTAGTCCAAATGGTTTCAATGAGGTATTTTTCCAGACTTGTTGGGAAACTATCAAAGATGATATATCAACTTTTGTCCAGACATTATTTAATGGTCGCAACCTAACCAAATTTTATTCCCACTCCTGCATTGTCTTAATTCCCAAGGTTGAGTCCCCTACCAATTTCTCAGAATTAAGACCCGTCAGCCTAACCAACCTCAGTACAGAAATCATTTCCAAAATCCTTGCAAGCATGTTAAACACTCTTCTACCAAAGTTGATCTTAGAAAATTAAAATGGCTTTGTGAAAGGAAGGCTCATTTATAGAGAGTGTGATGCTAGCTCAAGAGATCATGCAAGGAATTAGCAAAGACAACAAATTTGGTAACATGGTAATCAAGCTAGACATGGCCAAGGCATACGGCATATTGTCTTGGACCTTGTTAGCTTCTGTTATGAGAAGGTTTGGATTTGCGGAAACGTGGATTGATATCATCTTCAGGTTGGTGTTAGAATCCTGGTATCTATTGTTATTAATGGATCGAGAAGGGGGTTAAAAACACAAAGTAATCTATACAAAAGAGCTTCACTCTCTCCTCTCTCTTCATTCTCTCTCTAGCGTTCATGATCGTTTAGGGCAGCCATGGCTGCTGCGAGCTCTCCCCAGCCTTTGGATGTGGGAGAGGCAACTCAAAACACTACTGAAACTCTGCAAAACCTTAAACAAAAGCAGTCATATGCTGCACAACTCCAACAAAAACAATCTGCCGCATCCAAAGTTGAGTTGTTTCCTGTTACATTCGTGCATGGAGAACCAACGATTGAATTCTCTATGGAGGAAGTTAATGAATTCACAAGGGAGGAAGGACTGCATCAAGCAGTCGTTGTGAAGTTTTCTTATGGAAAGCCTGAATTACAGGAGATTAGAAAAAACTTCTCGACGCAATTCGACGTTCATGGTCGCACCAACATTGGACAGCTTGAATTTCTTCATCTGTTGGTTATGTTTGATCTTTATAATGATTATGTTCAGTTTCTGTCAAGGTCGACTGGATATTTTAAGTCTAAAGGTGAAGAATTCTTTTTTAGAACTTTTCCATGGACGTTAGGATTTAATCCGAAGGAGGAAACGTCCATGGCAGTCGTGTGGATTTCCTTTCTAGGTTTGCCGCCTAATTTCTCTGCTAAGAGGTCGTTGATGTCAATTGCTTCAGCTATTGGTAAGGCTCTTGCTGTGGACAAGGCAACGCAAGAAAGAACACGACCTAGTGCTGCTAGAGTCAAGGTAATTCTTAATTTGCTCGACAAACATCCTAAGAAGGTTAAGTTATAGATTGTGGATAAAACTTCGGGTAAAATAATCGTGCATTACCAGGAGGTGGTGTATGATAATCTTCCTAAGTATTGCACTTATTGCGAGCATCAAGGACATGACGAAAAGGTGTGTCGACTTATGAAAGAACAAGCTGGAAAGGAGGTGATGGCAGAGGGTGTTACAAGTGATGCCAATCTACCTGTTATAGAGGTGGACAATATTGAGCAATTACAAGGGGACGCTAGGGATTTTTTGAATGCAAAAAGAGCTGCCCAGCTGATGGATAATGTTTCAACAGAAGTTAAAAATTTTGGTGTGCAACCTAATGGAGGACAACAAAGTGCTACTGTGATTGAAAAGTTTAATGTTGAATTGCTTGGGGCTAATGCTGGACAAATGGGAGATGGTGACAAGATATCTGTTGGTAATCGAGAAGAGGTGCAAGTGGTTGATTTAACTACTGGTAATAGCCAGCAAGAGATAGCAGTAGGTGATGTGGTAGGTCCTGTGAAATCCAAAGTTCCTGCCGATATACTTGCAACCACAGTGTTTGTAAGGATGTTTGAAGCTACTGCTGATACATTGAAAGCTTCTGCAGTTGGGCAGGATCGTCAAAGTGATATGGCTGCCTCAGTTGGTAAAATTAATATGCAAGGGGAGGTTTTGAATCGAGCAAACATTGGTAACAATCAACAAAAGGTAGCAGGGGAAGGACATATTGGTAATGCAGTAAAAGTTCCATCTAATGAAGAGTCAAATTTGAATGTTGTTGCTGAAATTTATAAGCCTTCGAAGGAACATGCTGCAAGTTTGATTGCACTGCCAGAACATGTTGAAGGAGCTGAAATTTCACCAACTAGTGTAGGTGCAAATTTGGAGGCTATTACTGCATTGAGAACAACTGGTGATCGAGCTGTTGCACCTGTTGAACCAGTGGAGAAATCAGCAGTAGCAGGTGCACAATTTGGTACAACGACCAATGTTGAATCAGTGGTACAAACAGCTAGTTTTGATGTTGCTGGAGATATTGAATTAAATGTTGAAGGTTTTGGGCAAACTCCTATTGACCAAAGAAAAGCCAATGAGCAACAAGTCATTAAAGTAACTTCTCAACGTAGTAATGCTAACAGGAAAGAATAGGAAATTGACAAAGGAGATGATTTTACTAGAATTCTTGGCAAACGAGATGCTAGTGAAGTAGGTGGAACATCTGCCAACATGAACGCTACTGATATGTTGGAAGCAGGATCTCAACATGGACAACAATCACTTGCTAAGGGCTGGTCTGTAGTGCATCGATCACCTAGCAAGAAGGCATCGTCAGATCATAAAAAACTGGAGGCAGCAGCAGAGTTTAAATGTTCTAACTCCTTTGATGCCTTGGTTTGTGCACATGAACATGGTGAGAAAGATCTACAGCATAAGGAGGTGAGTGCAAATTCAAAAATTATGCAAGAGAGGTCTTTAGGCAGAACAAAATCTCAACAGAATTCTGGTGTTCCATTGGATATTGTTCCAGTTGCGAGGGAGCTAACGGGCAATCAAGCACATAGCTCAAACATTCCAACACACTACAGTTTTCAAGCCCTCATGTGGAAGAAATTATTAAAGAAGCCCAGAATGCAATGATGGTCAATACTAATATGGTTAAACAACCATTGTTTACATTGAACACTTCCGTCTTTGAAGTGCCTTCACAATTGTTGGAATCTTGTGGTGAACATGGTGGTGATCATGGACAGTTGGTGCTGTCCACAGGAGATGACAATGAGGTTATTAAAGCAAATGTGAGGGAGATGGCAATCAATTCTAAGCTATGGGCTGACCAATGCGAATATGATGATGAAGAAGATTTGGGTGTTGACTTTGCGGAGAACTCTTCTGATGAAGGTGATAGGTGTAGTGCTGATGAGGAGATGTTTTCAGTAGTTTCACCAGCTTTACCAAAAAATGGAAGTTCCTCCAAGGCAGGATCAGGTAGCAAGCTTAATACTAAAGCTCCAGATTTTATACCTAAGCGTAGGCAGCAACATAGTACAACTGGGCAGCAACAAAGTTTGTCGAGCAGTCCAGCTGCTACTCTTCCAGTAACACAACAACCTAGGCAGCAGCATACTCCAATTGCTAATAGAGAGGATAATCAACATTTAGAAAAAGCCTTACCTCTTGGACAGCAGCACCAGATGGAAACTGTGCAAAAGTCAGTCACGACAGTGGCAAAAAATGGGCAACAACATCAACTTTCTTATGTTCCAGTGATTAGTTTGGAGGAAAGAAAATTGTTGGATGCGATGGGGAGTTCCAATCCTTCAAATGTGTTAAATCAAACTGCTGTGAGAACTAGTCGTGCAAGTAAAAATAGTAATAAGGTGAAAGGCTTTGAGTTACAGCAAACAAGCCTTGGTGACACAAGGTATTGAGCAGGATATGCCAAATCCGGTAAAACTAGGCAGAGATGTGTATGAAGAGGGCAAGGAAGATGAAATTCTAAATCAATACATCGCTGAGGCAGCAAGAAAATGTGATTTATCACCTATGCATAGAGGCAAAAGAAAGAAGACACATACAAGAGAAAAAAACTGGGACGGCAGGGTGAATGAAGATGCAAACATAAGGCGACTTCCAATGAGAGTTGCCAAACAAAAACAAGCCATCCAAACTACATCCACAAAGTCCAATCGTTCAAAGAAGAAAACGTGAATTTTGAAGACATTTTTGAAAGGGTTGATGATGAATACAAGAGTCTACAAGTTGAAGATTTCACAAAATTAGAGAAGAGAGAGCATCATTGTTATTTCTACATCTTTTTATTCTACCATCACATTAGCATAGTTCTATGTAATATCATCATAGAGTATGTTATAAACTCTATGATGATCATAGAATATCTAGTACTAGCTAGTTCTTTCTTTTTACATGCATGTTATTAGATGAGGCTTTTTCTATGCCTCAATAGGATTAGTAAGGTAAGGTTTAGCCCAGTTTATGTTGCTCTTGTCATATGCCTTTGGAAAGATATCCAAATTGCTATGAGATCATATGCCCTCGTGAGACTTTGTCGGCAGCTAACCCATGATTCCTCTACATGAGGCTGCCATAAGGGCAATGTGAGGCGCATAGGAGTGATTATATAGCCAAGGCATAGAGTCAACACTACTGGTGCTATTGTCCCCCTTATTTGTACTCTTCCTATGTGGTTCTTTTTTGCTCTTATTTTTAATAAAACTAGCCCTAGGCTACTGCCTGGTGGATTTACTTAAAAAAAAGAAGGAGGTTCGTTACATCTTCACAAGGGCTGAAGCAAGGCGACCCTCTGTCACCTTTCTTTGTTTATCATAGCTGCAGAAATACTGTCCAGATCCTTGAATAAGCTTCATTCTGATCTATATTTCTCTCTGTTTCACATGAATCAAAGATGTCCTCCTATAAACCACTTGGCTTATGCGGATGATATTGTGATCTTCAGTGCTGGCAATAGCAAATCAATGAGATTGATTATGCAACACGTAAGCAACTATGAGAGAGCCTTGGGGCAAAAGGTTAATGGCAACAAAAGTTTCTTTCTCACGGATCCGAAAGCAAGAGCACAAAGAATCAACAGGATAAGAACAACTATGGTCTTCATGGAAAAAAGTTTTCCCTTTAACTATCTAGGTTGCTCCTTATATGTGGGCAGGGAAAAACTCTCTCACTTTGACCCGCCGGTGACCAAAGTGGCTAAGCGATTGAATGGGTGGTAGGGCATGCTTCTTACTTGTGGTGATATAATGGTACTTATTAAAAGTGTCCTTCAATATCTGCCTATTTACACTCTTTCCGCTATGACTCCTCCAAATGGCACCCTAAATTTGATTGAAAAGTATTTGGCTAGGTTCTTCTGGGGCACTTCAGTGGATACAAAGAAGTATCATTGGAGCACTTGGAGGAACCCGTGCCTTCCTAAAGAAGATGGTGGCATTGGCATAAGGTCTATGGAGGATATTAGTAATACTTTAGCCATGAAGAGGTGGTGGAAATTTAGAACTCAAAATACTCTATGGGCAACCCACCTTAGAGCTAAAATATTGCATCAAATCTCACTTCTGTGGCAAAAAAGTGGGCATCGGCTAACTCACATGCTGGGAAACATATGACTCAAATTAGAGACAAAGTGGAAGAAAACATGATTTGGAATGTTAACGAGGAAAATAACAGCTTCTGGTGGGATAACTGCTCAGGTAAAGGGGCATTAGCCAAGCTTTTTCCAAATTCTAGAAAGAGTAAAAACACTATTGTTCAGGAATTCATTCAAGAGGGCAGCTGGAATATGAACAAACTAATCAACACTCTTGACGAGCAGTTTGCTTTACACATCAGTGCTATTGAAATTGGAGATCAAAGTCAAGAAGATTATGCATTATGGGATGCCTCTGCAGATGGTCAATATTCCATCAAAAGCTCCTGGCATACAATAAGGAGTAAAAAATCGAAGAATCCATCTCTTCACAACATGTGGCTCAATTGCATTCCCTTCAAAATCTCCTTCTTGGCTTGGAGACTATATCTTGGTAAGCTTCTTTTTGACGAAGTTATTTCAAAATTTGGTAACCATGTTATTTCCAGATGCAGGTGTTGTAACAATCCTAAGGAAGACTCAATGCAACATATCTCCATAGAAGGAGAAAATGCTCAATGTAATGACCCGGCCTGTCGTTTCATGTGTTACCGCTCCGTTTCCCCCATTTCTGCATTCTTATGCTTTGTTTATCCGTGTTATGTGGTATCGAGTTACTCGATTTGAATCCGGAATGGTTTTGGTAAGGTTTGAGACACTTAGTCTCTTTTGAGTAAGCTTAAGTTGGAAAAGTCAACAGGATGTTGACTTATGTGAAAAAGGGCTCGGATGTAAATTTTGATGGTTTGGATAGCTTCTGGAGGTGATTTGGGACTTAGGAGTGTGATCGGAAAGTGTTTTGGAGGTCCGGAGTAGCTTTTGGCTTGAATTGGCGAAAATGGATTTTTGGCGTTTTCCGGTTGATAGGTGAGATTTTGATATAGGGGTCGAAATGGAATTCCGGGAGTTGCAGTAGGGCCGTTGTGTCATTTGGGATGTGTGTGCAAAATTTTAGGTCATTCGGACGTGGTTAGATAGACTTTTTAATCAAAAGCGTAATTCGGGAGATTTTGGAACCTTAGGCTTGAATCCAATGTGATTTGGTTGATTTGATGTTCTTTGAGGTGTTTCGAAGATTGGTATAGGTTTGGATAGTGGTATGTGACTGTTTTGTGGTTTTGGTGGAGGTTTCGAGGGCCTCGGGGTGATTTCGGATGGTTGACGAAGTGTTAGGAATTGGGAGTTGGCAACTGAAGTTGAGTTTACTGTCATAACCGCACCTGCGGCTAGGGGACCACAGGTACGGGCTCGCAGAAGCACCCAGTGGGTCGCAGATGCGGAATTTGGCCATGGGAGCTGGAACCGCAGAAGCGGCTGGTTGAGTGCACCTGCAGTATCGCAGGTGCGGGTGTTCGATCGCAGGTGCGGTCCCAGACGTTTAAGTGAAAACCGCAGGTGCGGTGGGTTAGACCGCAGAAGCTATTCCGCAGAAGCGGAAAATGGACCACAGGTGCGGAATCCCTGGGTCAGAAAGTATATATTCCATCCTTCGCGTTTTTCAGACTTTCTTCACATTTTTCAAATGGTTTTTGGAGCTTTTTGGGAGATTTTGAAGAGGGAATCAGAGGGAACTTCATTGAGGTAAGATTTTTGAACCTAAAACTCGTTCCTATGGTGTTATTTCATTGATTAGGCTCGAACTTTATGGAAATTTGTGGGTAAATATTGAAGAAACTAGGGCTTGGAATTGGAGACCTATAATTTGGGATTTGAGGGGTCATTTGTGATTGGATTTTGGTAAATTTGATATGCATGAACTCGTGGGAAGATAAGGATTCCATTGATCTTAATTTTGTCGGATTGCGAGATGTGGGCCCGGTGGTCGGGTTTGGTTAATTTCGGGATTCGTGTCATAATTTAATTATTTTTGCATGGGCTTCATTTCCTTAGCATATTTTGACGTCATGATTCTAATTTCGGTTAGATTCGACGCGAGTTGAGGCCGAGACGATAGGCAAAGGCATCGCGGGCTAGAGTTTGGACCGGATAGAGGTAATTAATGATTGTAAATGCTGTCCTGAGGGTATGAAACCCCGGATATCACATCGTTGTGCTACTTTGAGGTGACGCGCATGCTATATGGCAAGCGTGGGGTCGTGCACTGTTGGGTATTGCAACTTAGTTCGTCCCGTATGACTGTTTAACTGTGTATTTGATTGAAAACTGTCTGCTATCATCATGTTTTGGGCTGAATGCCATATTTTGGCCTCGTGCCAACTGTTTGGACCCTTAGGGGATTTTTACTACTATTCCTCACTGTTTTGACTTAGTATTTGTATTCAGTCATGCTATATTCTACTATTTTCAGAACTCAGCCACCTTTACTCGTCTTAGATATTTTAAATGATATTTTGGGCTGAGCATCATGTTTTACTGTTGCCCGTGTGGCTTGTGAGATTATGACTAAGTAAAGTCGAGGGCTTGTGTTCTGAGCATACTATGGGATCGGGCTGTGCGCCACAGTATGTGGTACTGATTGTGATGTATGAGAGGCCGAGGGCCAGATTTATTATGCCACGAGGTGGCTTGTGATTGACATAAGGCCGAGAGCCTATTGATTACGCCACGAGATGCCTTGTTATTGCGCTTGGGCCGTAAGGGGCCCCTCCCAGAGTATGTACACCCCCAATGAGCGCGGGTACCCAGTTTGTGATGTGATATAGCCCGAGGGGCTAATGTTGTTCCGTATTATTGCCCGAGGGGCTGATACGGGTGATTGTGAGATAGCCCGAGGGGCTGGTTTCTGTTGGTATTTTACCCGAGGGGCTGATTTGTGGTACTATCTTTTATACATGTTTTCATTCACTCATTTGAATTGCTGAAAGATGTTTTAAATAGGTTTTACTGAACTAAGAAATTTTTATGAGTTTTTACTGTTTTACTGTATTGTGTTGGTTTTACACTGCCTCGTTATAGCATTCTGCTGTGTATTTACGTGTTTTCTTATCGCTCAGCTGCCTTTACTTTTATTACTTACTGAGTTGGCGTACTCACATTACTCCCCGCACCCTTGTCTGCAGATTCAGGAGTCTCGGGTCACGCTAGTGAGGGCTGATTTGATTCGAACAGGCTTGTTTGGAGTTGACTAGGTAGTTGCTCGGTGTTCGCAGCCCAGTGCTTCTCCTTACTACTTTTATTTCGTTTGTTGTAGCTTCGTATTAGACTATGTCGTCTTTTCTTACTATTAGACGGATTTTAGATGCTCATGACTGGTGACACCCCGACGTCGGGCTGTGTTTGTTTCCGCATTTGTTTTATTTCAGTCTAGTTTGGGATTTATCACTTATTAATGACTTGATTATGAATTATTGTAACTGTTAATTTGTATTGGGAGTTTGTGTTGGCTGGCCTTGTTTCACGAGAGACGCCATCACGACCGATCCCGGTTTGGGGTCGTGACAAGTTGGTATCAGAGCCTAGGTTACATAGGTCTCCCGAGTCATGAGCAGGTTTAGTACAGTCTCGCGGATCGATACGGAGACGTCTGTATTTATCCTCGGGAGGCTGCAGAACCTTTAGGAAAACTTCATATTCTTGAAATTCTTGTCGTGCGAATCTGTTGATCCGAGTACTAAACTTTTGTTATTTTATTCTCTCACAGGTGGTGAGGACACGAGCGACCGGTCAGGATGGACGACCACCAGCACCACCAGCTGGGGCCACTAAAGACCGAGGACGCGGTCGAGGCCGTGGTAGGGGCAGAGGTGTAGCCCGCATAGCAGCTAGGGCAGCACCTGCAGATCCACCAACCGCCCCAGTTCAGGAGCAGATCCCAGTTGTGGACGCTCCAGCAGCACCAGCTCAGGCACCAGCTGTGCCCATTGTGATTCCAAGTCTTTAGGAGACCTTGGCCCAGATTTTGACCGTGTGTACGAGTCTTGCTCAGGGGGAGGCACTCAGACTCCCGCCGCCCGCACACCCGATCAAGTTGTTCAGGGATTCAGACACCGGAGGCACCACTAGCCCAGCCGGTGGTAGCTGCTCAGGGTTATGTAGCTCCAGTTATGCCGGAGGACGAGCAGCGCAGATTGGAGAGGTTTGGCAGACTCCAGCCTCCGACTTTCAGTGGTGCAGAGGGCGAGGATGCTCAGGGTTTCTTGGATAGATGTTAGAGGATTCTTCGCACCGCGGGTATTCTGGAGACCAGTGGGGTCGCATTCACGACTTTTCAGTTTACGGGAGCTGCCTTCACTTGGTGGGAGGCATATGAGAGGCGTAGGCCTGTTGGTGCGGCGCCTCTTACTTGGCAGCAGTTTTTTGCTCTCTTTTTGGAGAAGTATGTGCCACAGTCCCGCATGGAGGGGCTGCGTAGGCAGTTCGAGTAGTTGTGACAGGGGTATGACTGTTACACAGTACGAGATGAGGTTCTCCGAGTTAGCTCGTCATGCTATTTGGTTGGTTGCTACAGAGAGAGAGAGGATCAGGAGGTTCGGTTATGGCCTCACCTATCACCTTTGGATTCTCATAACCAGGGAGAGGGTGTCAGGTGCTACGTTTGAGGAGGTTGTTGATATTGCTCGTGAGATTGAGTTAGTTCATCGCTAGGAGCGAAAGGAGAGGGAGGCCAAGAGGCCTCGAGGACCAGGTAGTTTTGGGGGTGCTCCTTTGAGATGTCAATTTCAGCACGGTAGAGGCCGCCCATTGAGGCATGCTCAGTCAGCTCGCCTAGGTTATCGCGGGGCATCATCGGGCCATGGTTCTCACGGTTCTCAGCAGGGTCATTCCTCACCAGTGCCCTTCCAGCCTAGGGTTCGTCCCGTGCTCCATCAGTTCAGGACACTGTGAGCACGTGATTTTTGCCCTATATGAATTACTCCCACAAATTCAAAACAAAATAAGTTTTTCCATTGTTTGCAATTTCGTGGATATTCGTAGCATTTTTTGTTATTACTTGCATTTGTCTTCGCATGTTTTTTTGTTTAATTCATAAAAATAAAAATAAAAATATATTGCATTTGCATTTAGGATTTAATTTTATATTTTTAGATTAGTTAGTAAATTAGTTTGTTTTATAAAAATAGAAAAGTCACAAAAAATAACTTATTCTTGCACTTTTAATTTTAGTTTTGAATTTTGGTAGTTTTCCTTTAACTTGATTTTTAATTAATTGTGGTAATTATTAGTTAATTAATTTAATTTGTTAGGATTAATTTGATTTAGGATTTAGTGTAGGGTTTATTTTTATTTTTAAAAGAAAGTAAAAAAAGAATTTTGAAATAAATAAAAGAAAAGAGAAAAAGGAATTGAAGAAATCAGGCAATTGGGCTTCCTTTAGTCCTAATTTCCTAAGCCCAAACCAAACACCCCATACCCGTCCAAACTAGCCCAAACCCATACCCTAACCCGGTCCATCTTTACACTTAACCAAACGACATCGTTTGAGTTCCCCCCATCTCAACCGTTGGATCAACAATATCCAACGAACCAGAACTGATCCCTTCCCAATATATAAGTGTCCGAATCCATAACCCCCCCCCCCCCTCTTTCACTCGTCTCTCTCACCCCCCCCCCTTTTCTCTTCAGAGAACATGAACCCTAGAGCCCGCCGCCCTAAAAAACCCATTACATCCGGTGGCGGCACAGCCTTAAACCACTCCAAACACCACCAAAATTACACCACAGAACCACCACGACCCCCTCGTTCCAAATTCCCACTCCATTCCCCTCAAATCTTGCTTGAACCCCTCGAATCTTGAATCAAGGCTTAACCCTAAAATCCCAAATTTTCCAATTCGATATTTCTTTGAAGATTTTAGGTTCATTCTGACTTTATTCATGTGTTTTTGATGAAGAACACACGATTAATCTCAGATTGAGCCGAGAATCTGAAGATTTGAAGATTCGTCACCACTTTTTATTGTCCGAGGCATATTTAGGTATTTTCCCTTTTCTTTTGTTATCTTTCTTCAGTTTTTCTTTCATTTTTTCTATCTTCTGCTTATGTCTCTTCTTCTTGATTCTTTTCCGTTTTTTCCAGTTTCTTAAGGGTTGTTTTTTATGCATGTTAGTTTAAAACCTCTTTCTTTAATTAGTACATTTAGTCTGTTAATTAGGTTAGTTTCGATTTGTTAATTCTAGTTCATTAGTTGGACAGTCATTTAATTAGATTTTGAAATTATTTGAATTGCTTCTGTTTTTTGCTCTTCCTCAAATAATTTAGTTCTGATTATGTTTGGGCCTTGGGTTCATGCCTTTAGGTTCAAGACTCAATTTGGGCTGATAGGTTCTGGTTTAAGTCTTGGGCTTGATTCAACCCAGTTTGGTTTTTGAAAGAAATTTTCAGGGGGTTTGAGGGGTAGTTTGGAAAAATTGGATAAAGGAATCTCTGAATAACAGAACAGGAAGCTTCTAGGAAGCTGGGGTGGGGACTTATATGAAAATCGGATATTTAAACTAAGGACTCTTAAACAAAAACCAAAATGTTAAAAGGGTCTAATTGCAAAATCTGACTCCTTGAAGCTACCCTAATGCCTGGCCTATAAATATACCTTTACTTGGCATTCAAGTCAGAGAAAGATAGGGATAAAAATTCAGAAAAAATCAAAAACGGCTGGAAATTTTCATAAAATCACTGTTCCATTCAATTTCTTCTGTGATTCTTGAGGTTTTCAATTTCTGAAGTAATTTTTGATTCTTGCTGGTTTTAGTGTGCTGTTCGGGTTACTGTTCCACTGGTCTTCCTTGGCTAATTTCACTATCTGATTGATTGAATCTGGGGCTGACTTCTGCTATTGTTACTGCTGATCCCTCACTTCTTATTTCCTTTCATTTCCAGGTAATTGTCGAAACCATGGACATCACTTGAATGTAACTTGAAGTTCGAATCTGAAATGTGATCAAATCTGATGATTGTTTGTTGTTGAAGTTTCATTTCTCTCTCTTTCAATTTCATGCACAGCCTGTACTACTTAGCTTAGAAAGATCCTAACTAAGTATATTTATCAGTGAATAGGAAATAACTAAATCTGTAATCAGCTAATTCCTGTTGGATGTATCTTTTAAGTTTTTTTTGTTTTTTTTTTTGTTTTAGTTTAGTCTTGGTTTGAAATAGGGAACAAATTATGGTTTAGCTGTTTGGATTTTATGAGTTGGAGCTTATTGTTGTATATAAAAGGGACTTTTAAGGATATTTGCGAAGGGTATTTGCATGCAGAGTTCAAGTCGTATGGTAGCTCAGTTGAAATCAATGCATTATTTTGAGTAGCTTTCTGATCTTAGGTTATGGTATATAACTTCTCTTTGGAGTCTAAATCAGCGAATGTTTACTGTTCTTTCGAGATTATGGAATGCTGTTGGCACGAATTGTGATGGTATTAGATGATAGATAACAAAAATGAATTGATGTTTGGATTGTAGCTTCTACATAAAAAGTGACGATAGGTATGTTCCAATCAGTAATTGTTTGATTTTCTTAAAAGCAGTATGATTTTTAAATTAGAATGCAAATACTTGATGTTCTGTGCTATGTGTGGACTCGAACTGGAGTCTCAATGTCTGCTGAAACTGGTCCACTTTTCAATTAGGGCTCCCTCTTGGGCCCGATGTAGACTGTCATGGAATTGTGATTTGGATAGCCTTACGTTTGGCAGGCTATTGGGCCTCATGCTAGGCCCACACATTATTTCTGAATCATCAGCCCCTTTCCTTTTTTTTTTTTAAAAAAAAAAGAAAAGACAATCCTTTTAGTTAGTTTGGACATAGTAGAATCCCAGCTCCTAATGCTTAGATAATTAAGTTTTCTTTGAATAGTTAAGGTGAGCCACGTTAAATAGGATATAGCTGTGGGCCCTCGAGAGTTTAGCTTGAATTCACTTTAAAATTGGAGATGAGGCGTGCCATGCCAAATAAAATCTAAAAATGTATGGCCCTCATTTAATTAATATTTCTATCCTTAGAAATCGAGGCGTGCCATTTAGCGAATCCTACATGGCCTCGCAAAGTTGCAAATGCGTAGTTGCTTTAGATGCGATATTTTAATAATTTATCTTCCTAAACTCGGGTGCGCATTTATGTAACCCAAATCCAAATCTCAACAACGTTAAATAAAATATGTTGCAGACTGCGGGTGCATTTATTTGACGTGGTTCAAGACATATTTTAGATGACGTTACAATTTTTCCTTAAAAATAATTAAAAGCGGTTATAAAGGTTAAAATTGAACCATAGGCTAAAACATGTATGAAAATCAGATAATAGGCCAATTATAATAGTTGAACGACCGTGCTAGAACCACGGAATCCGGGAATGCCTAACACCTTCTCCCGGGTTAACAGAATTCCTTACTCGGATTTCTGTGTTCCCGGACTGTAAAACAGAGTCAATCTTTCCTCGATTCGGGATTTGAACTGGTGACTTGGGACACCATAAATTATCCCAAGTGGTGACTCTAAACTTTAAAAATAATTCCATTTCGATTGTCACTTTAAGTTGGAAAAAACTCCCTCATACTACCTTTCGGGGTTAGGAAAAAGGAGGTGTGACAGCTCTGGCGACTCTGCTGGGGACAAGAACCCAGAACTTCTGGTTCAGGGTTCAAGAATTCGAGCTTAGAATAATTGTTATATTTGGCTTTATTTATTATCTGATTTTGTTACATGTCTGAGCCTAATGTGCTAATTGCCGCTTTTTACCGCTTTGATATTATTTGAATTGTATATAAACTGTTACGAAACCCTTCTCTTCTTATCTTCGGGGATGTGCACGTTGGCGTGACTCCCTATTCTGTTAGTGTCATACCTTGAAATAAGAAAGAGGCTCGGACAAGTTACAAAGCCGGATGGCCTTTTGGTTCCCGACACGTAGCCCCCTCCTCGGCTCGAGTTGTCCACTCGGGTGCACAAGTCTAGGACAGTATACCCAGGTTTTATACTCAGAATAACTCAGCCTCATGTCGAATTCCTAGTAGGAACGTTTGTTTGAATCATATGCATTTGACTTTGGGGACTCAACACAGGGGTTGGGTCCGTCTAGGACAGATGTACCCAAAAAATTAAAAGACCATCCTGATGCATCCTATGTGATACATGTTGCAATTTTCAAGGGTAAAAGGGTCATTTGGCGGACCAATGATAGTTGAGGGCAAATAAAAAAGAAAAAAAGAGGAAAAAAAAGAGAGGGTGAAGTGTGAAAATAAATCAAGTAGGATCCAATTATGTTTTCTGTCACATTTTTGTTAAGAAAAAGAAAAAAAAATGAAAAATTCAAAAAGATTTTGCATTTTCCGAAAACCAAAAATCAAAAGAAAAAAGGGGAAAAGAAAATCCAAAAAGAGTTTACATGTTTCATCATTTTTCAAAAAAAAAAGACAAAAAAATATATTTTCTCTAAATTAGTTGTTATTTTTATTTCTCGCCCGTATCCAATCCGCCCGAACTACGCATACCTGATTTTCGTCTTTCGGGGCGTGATACGTAGGCAACCCACATAGGGTCCGGTCTTCCTAGTAAATCTTAGGTTCTTGGCTTTGCGGGGTCTTAGCCAAATTATGCACTTCTAGCCACCTTTTGGCCAAATAAGCCATTTTGCAAAAATAGCCTCAATCATGTCTTGCATGTGTCCAGTAGCGAATGTTATTGTCTCACATAGTGTTGGTTTAAAGTTTTCTCATACATGTGTGGATCTACTTACCGGAGTTTGAGCATGACATACACCCCGGGGCCATCCATTCGGGAGTTGCTTAAGGAGATTTTTCTTTTGATGTTTTGAGTCTGTTTTTCTTTTGTCTTTTACCTTCTAGTTTGGTACAGTAATGTCGAGTCTTTGGTTGTTGTATTTTCTATTTTTGTATTGAAAAAAAGTGTTATAAATAAAAAATCCAAAAAAAAGAGATTTTGCGTTTTTATTTCCTTTGGAAGTTTTCTTTAGAATACCAATTCTAGAATTAAAAAAAATCTTTTGAGGTGTTTCTCCTTAGGAAGTTAATATCTAGAACTCCAAATAGAAAATTTTCGCTTCCATATTTCCTTTAGTATATTAGGACTAAAATTTCAAAAAAAAAAAAGAGAGAATTTTCTTTAGTACCTCTTTAAAGAGTTTTCTTTAAGGTATTAATTTCAAAAATCCAAAAAGATTTTCATTTGAGGTTCTTCTTTGGGAAATTAATGAAAAATATAAAAAAAATCCTTTTATTTTCATTAGAACTTTAGGACATTGTACATAGAAGAAAAAAGAAACATACTTTACTTCCTTCCTAAAAAAAAATCAAAAAATATTTTTCTCTTCTAGGATTTTTCCTTAATAGAGTATTTGTTTCAAAAGGAAAAGAAAAGAAAAAAATATGCCCGTTAAGCTTGAGTTTAGAATAGGTTATAGAACCTGATGTTTAGAAAATTCCAAAAAAAAAAAGGAGTTGCTTCTTTTATTTCTCTTTTCTCATCAGAGTAGTCATTAAGGTAAAAAAGAAAAAAAAGAGAAAAAAGAAAAGAGAACGTTAGTTTGTTTACTTTATTCCCGATCTTCCAGAACTACGCAAAGATCTGATTCATGCGGCGTCATGATACGTAGGCAACCTATATAGGGTTCGATCGAATTAATTTTTTTTATTAAAAGGAAAAGGAAAAAAAAGAGGCAAAAAAAAAAGAGAAAAAAAAAACAAAAGGAAAAAAAAGAGAGGTGAAGTCATGGCATGTGAGAAATGAGAGGAAAGAAAAGAGCGATAATTCGAAAGAAAAAAGGCAGGAAAATGAGCAAGCCAAGAAGTGCTAGAAAAGAGAAGATTGAAATGAACAAAATTGGGATGATGCCAAATGATCTTGTGACCCTCGAAGTCATTCTGGAACCGTTAATTGTTGCCAGGTGCATTGCACTCAATGTGCTATTATTACCTGATAAATGCCCTAACGCTAACATGTTGGCTCTGTTTTTCTCCTCCTTGTTATCTGTGTTATTAATCACAGGAAGGTGGTTAGTTTGTGGTATTTGGGCGAGTCATCCATACACGCTAGGCCAAACAGCAAAAGAACCATGACTAGTAAGGGATCGGACATAGGTGTTGTGGAATCGGAATTTGAGTTGAAAGAAGAGGCCCGAAGGTTGAAACGCCAGATAATAGAGATGTACCAGGCTTGGATTAGTGGCATCCTCTACCCTCATTCCCCACCAACTACATTGAAAATCTTGCTTCCGTCCCACTACCATCACAATCCAGGATTCCCAATGCTATTGATCTCTCCCTACAACATGCCCCAGGTTTTACCCCTTGCCACAACTACCCTGGCACCTTGTCCCAGCCTTTTCATGCTCCACCCGCCAATACAACTTCATATCGCACGTCATTAACTACTCCCATTTTTGCAGCTCCTCCCCATGCCACCATCCCTCCATCTTGCAGTGAAACCTTGTTCAAAGTTCCTGATGCCCAATACTATGCTACAAAACCAACTTTCAAGACCTCGGATCCATACTGTTGCACTCCTCATTTCGGGCCTCCCATTGGAATTGAAAAACCCGCTAAGATTGTGGAGCAAGATGAGGTATCTAGAAAACGTGTGATGTTTGCAAAAGGGTCTTCGAACGGTGTCGGGGCAAGTCGGAAAAAGCCAATGTTGGTGGTACCAGGGATGCCAAGCAAGCCTGTTGTAGTTGTGAAAGGGTCTCCCATTACCCCTGTTGCTATTAAATCAGTGACTCAGTTGCCAGTGGTTGAGACAAAGGATGTCCCGTGGAACTACAAACGAGCGATAATGACACACAAGGAAAAACAAGTGGAGAAAGAATTTGTTGAGATCGGAGGACCGACTCATTTTGAGGGATGTCTTACCTCCAAATAATTGAGGAAGGCCAAGCTCTCCAAGGGTAGCCAAATGCCAGTGAAGAAATCGGTTACCGAGGAAGAGGCCGAAGAGTTTTTGAGAAAGATGAAAGTGCAAGACTATTCCATTGTTGAACAATTAAGGAAAACTCCAGCTAATATTTCTCTATTATCTTTGTTGATCCATTCGGATGAACACCGCAGGGCTATAATGAAGATTCTGAATGAGGCACATGTTCCTGATAAGATCACAGTGAATCAATTAGAAAAGATTGCTAGCAGGATCTTCGAAGCAAATAGGACCACTTTTGCAGACGATGAGCTTCCTATAGAGGGTACGTAACACAATCGAGCTCTTTGTATCACGGTGAAATGCGAAAATTATTTTGTCACCGGGGTGTTAGTTGATAATGGATCCAGTGCAAATATTTGCCCTCTGTCCACTTTGCAAAAGTTGAAGACCGGCACTGAAAGAATCCACATGAACAGTGTATGTGTTCGAGGTTTTGATGGGGAAGGAAAAGATTCTGCTGGAGATATAATGCTTGAATTGGTGATAGGGCCAGTTGGTTTCAGTGTGAAATTTCAAGTGCTAAATGTGGTTGCCTCCTATAATTTGTTATTGGGTAGACCTTGGATACATGCGGCTAAGGCAGTTCCATCTTCTCTACATCAAATGGTGAAATTTGAGTGGGACAAACAAGAAATAGTTGTGCATGGCGAGGAAGATTTATCCCTTTATAAAGATTCATCTGTTCCATTTATTGAAGCTGGAGATGGTAAGGGACCTTTAGTTTATCAAACTTTTGAAACAATGTCCGTCGAAAAGATTCCTAAAGGAAAATGCATTCCAAGGACGAGGCTATCACCTTCGATCTTCATGGTAGCTAATGAGATGTTGAAGTATGTTTTTGTGCCGGGTAAAGGTCTGGGCGCATCTTTGCAAGGTATCGTGCAACCAGTATCTCTACGTGAAAATCTAGGTACATTTGGTCTAGGGTTCAAGCCTACAGGGGATGATGTGAAGAGGGTTAAAAAGTTGAAAAAGAAAGCATAGTCGCTCCCTAAGCCTACCCCACACCTCTCCGGGTCTTTCGTCAAGTCACGGGTAGTAAAACGCCCGGTATCAGCAGTTCCAAAGCCCGTGGTTGACTTTAATGAAGAGTCGATAAAATTGTCCCAAAATCTATTTGATGAGGTCGATATAGTTGAAATTAGGGAAGGTTTTAGTGATGAAGAGGTGCATTTTGTTGGGCCAAATGTGAAGCTTAGCAATTGGGAAGCCGCTCCTCTCCCCACCTGGGAGGATTTTTGGTAGTTTGCTGTGTTTTCTTTCCGTTATCTGGATTATTCAAAGGGTTGTAACCCAAATTTCACTTCTGCTTCTTTTGATGATCAAACCATTCTATTCTTCTATTTTTCGGTGGAATCCAATTTTTCTTCTTTAGTTATTCCTAATATATGTTTCAATTTGTTTTCCTTTATATAGTTCTTGTTATGCTGGTTCTAATGACATGACATGCATGCGAAGTTTTTAGCCTGATCTTGAAAGCCAATCTAATCATGGAATAATGAAACATAGTGTTGAATATGATAAAAGATGCGTTTGAGGAAACAAATAAAGATTCACGTATGTTGAGATAATCTGAAGCTTGAATTGAGTGAAACTGAGGCAGTTAGCCTGGGAAATCAAGAGGTTGATAAGAACATACGACAAAGAAATGTCTCCCAAACAGTTTGAGGTAGATCAGTCAGTGTTAAAATGCATTCTTCCACATCAAGCTGAGGCTAAAGGCAAGTTTTTCCCAAACTGGCAGGAGCCGTTCATTGTAACGAGATTGGTGCCCAATGGTGATTTGTACTTAACAGATGTAGAAGACAAATGTGTAGAAATGACTGGCAATTCTGATGCAGTCAAAAGATATTATGTATGATTTCTTTGGTTTAAATTGTGTTTGTTTGTACTCGGCATGTTTTGAGGATTGGAATGACGAAGGCATTTTGTTCTGCTGTCTAAACACTTTATCCTTTGTTACCCCTTTTGATCCTTATTTATTTCCTTTCATACCCCTCTTTTGGAATCAGTAGCGAAATTCAACAAAGCAGTAAAGAAGAAAAGAGAAGAGAAAAGAAAAGGAAAGAAGAAAAGAATGAAAAGAAAGAAAAAGAGACAAAAAGAAGGAAAAGAAAGAAGAAAAAAAAGAAGAAAAGAAAGAAAGAAAAAAGAAAAAAAAGGGAAAGAAAAGAAAAAAGAGAAGTAACAACCACAAAGCAATTCCTATGACATGAACTACATTCGACCTGATTCCTTTTAAGGATACGTAGNTGATGATGAGTGGGTCAAAACCCGTTTGGAGCAGTTGGGTTTGATTGATGAGAAAAGATTGGCAGCAGTGTGTCATGGTCAGCTGTATCAAAAGAGAATGGCAAGAGCGTACAACAAAAAGGTGCGTCCCCGGAAGTTTGAAGTGGGACAGCAAGTATTGAAACGCATCCTTCCATATCAGGCCGAAGCAAAAGGCAAGTTCGCCCCAAATTGGCAGGGGCCGTTCGTTATAACCAGAGTGTTCTCCAATGGTGCATTGTATTTAACATATATAGAAGGCAAATGTGTAGACGTGGCTATCAATTCTGATGCCGTCAAAAGATATTATGTATGATTTCTTTGGTTTAAATTGTGTTTGTTTGTACTTGGCATGTTTTGAGGATTGGGACGACGAAGGCATTTTGTTCTGCTATCTAAACGCTTTATCCTTTGTTACCCTTTTGAGCCTTATTTATTTCCTTTCATACCCCTCTTTTGGAATCAGTAGCGAAATTCATGTAAAGAAGTAAAGGGAAAAAGAGAAGAGAAAAGAAAAGGAAAGAATGGAAAAGAATGAAAAGAAAAAGAGAGAAAGAGAGAAAAGAAGGAAAAGAAAGAAAAAGAGAGAAAAGGAAAAAAAGAAAAAGAAAAAAGGAAAGAAAAAAGAGAAGTAACAACCACAAAGCAATTCCTATGACATGAACTACATTCGACCTGATTCCTTTTAAGGATACGTAGGCAGCCTCACGGTTCGGTTCAATCAAAATAAAAATCCAAAAGTCCCCAAGCAAAGAAACCGGGGCAGTAAGTTGTGGTTGTTGTAAGAAATCTGATTCCAAGAGTTGTCATTTTGAACCCATTTGAGTTTTTTTGAGCCTTTTGATATCCTTTCTTTCTAACCCTATCCAAAAGCCCATATTACGGTCCAAAGAAAGACCTTCCGATCAGTCTTCGAGAGATGCAAAGTCAAGCAAGTAGAGGTGATTGATATCAGGGGTAACACTCTGTTCTGAGCAAGAAAATGGAAATGAGAGAGTCTTATTGGTGAAAACCCTCACGGGCATTGTAAGGCGATGGAAAGCTGAGAGAAATCAAAAATGAGAGAGTCTTATTGGTGAAAACCCTCACGGGCACCGTAAGGCGATGGAAAGCTGAGAGAAATCAAAAATGAGAGAGTCTTATTGGTGAAAACCCTCACGGGCACCGTAAGGCGATGGAAAGCTGAGAGAAATCAAAAATGAGAGAGTCTTATTAGTGAAAACCTTCACGGGCACCTTAAGGCAAAAGTGAGTTGAGGAAATCAAAAATGAGAGAGGTTTGTTGGTGAAAACCTTTCGGGGCACCGCAGGCCGAACAAGGACAAGGTTTGGTGAAGAAATTGGGATTTGAAGGTCTCGGGGCGTAATGTACGACAACTGAAAGTTGATTGGTTGGACAGACTGAGCCGATTAATCCGAAATGCGTTTCATGATCATTGGTGCCAGCTGTTCCACTCAGATAAGTCTCTTTTCTTTTTCCCTTTAAGACAGTCTTCCAGTTTTGGATTTTTCTTATCCTTAACTCTCAAAGTCATTGCATTTTATTTTTTTTTTGGGTTTATTTCTCTAAAATGTTTCCAATGTCAGTTCTGTTTAAGCAAATAAGAAAGGATTTCAAAATTCACTACCAACTTCCAAAGTTGCACAAAGCACAGGGTGGCCAAGGCATTGCTAGAGATAGTATGATGTGAAACGGGATATAGGGTCAGCAAAAGTTCCATCGGTGAAATGGTTTAGTAATTTCGTGAGAGATGCAGAGGTGCGGATAAATGGGTTAGAGATGCAACACAACAGTTTGGGTATAGAACACTTGGGTCATCCAAGGTCATATGGGTGGAAGTCAGTCAGAAAGTCAGGCGGTTCTTGGTCAGTTCGGGGAAACCAGTCAAAACAAAGCATGGTAGCGGAGAGGCCACCATCAGCAAGAAGGCCACAAACTAACCACCACTTTTTAAACTGACAAGATTTTTCTTTGATTGAAAGAGGGGCAGAAAATTTCGTTGGTTTCGGAGGAACCCTCCATAAGGAAAGGCAAGCACCAACAGGCTTGACAGTAAATTCTCAGGACCCTCCTGGAAAATGGGACCGAGTTTAAAATTCCAAACATTCATTAGCAGCAAAATCTAGCATAAATGTACCCCAAAGGAATATAAGTTGTCTTTGAAGTTTTCATTCTTAGGATAGGATTCAATTCGAATTTTCAGGACCCTCCTGAATAATGGGACCTAGCTCTAAGATTTCCATTAGATAACAAGATTTACCGTAAGTTCTGCTGTAGGGTAGCATAATTCTGCCGTAAAAGTTGTCACTCTTAAGATAAGACTTGATTTTTGATTTTCAGGACCCTCTTGGATAATGGGATGTAGTTTTAAGACTTTCTTAGATAAAAGATTTAGCAAAAGTCACACCTTTAGAAGATATAATTTAGCTTTAAAACTTTCATTGGGATCTAACTTTCAAATTCTTAATGATGTCTGGTAACATGATTCAGTTAATACTCACAAATATGCCCAGCTACCAAACTGGGGCAGAAAATTTTCTTTGTTTTGTCTATTTTGTTGAAATCAGGAGCCCACCTGGAGAGCAAGGGAGAACAACACGAGTTTCAAGAATAGAAAGCAGTTCAGGTTCAAGCAATCAGGCACCCACCTGGAGAAACAAAGGAAGACAGTTCAAAGGAAAAGCAGCTCAAGTTTCAAAGGAAGATAGTGCATGTTCAACAATCAGGCGCCCACCTGGAGAGCAAGGGAAAATGGTGCAAGCTTCGAGGGAAAACAGTTCCAAGTAGCAAGAGAAAATGGTTCGAGTTTCTGCAATCAGGCGTCGACCTGGCAAACAAGGGAAAACAAGTCAAGTTTCAAGGGAGCACAGCTAAAGTTTTGGTAATCAGGCGCCCACCTGGAGAGCAAGGGAATATAGTTCAAGTTTTGGCAATCAGGCACCCACCTGGAGAGCAAGGGAATACAGTTAAAGTGTTGGAAATCAGGCGCCCACCTGGAGAGCAAGGGAATACAGTTAAAGTGTTGGAAATCAGGCACCCACCTGGAGAACAAGGAGAAGCAGTTAAAGTTTTGGCAATCAGGCACCCACCTGGAGAACAAGGAGAAGCAGTTAAAGTTTTAGCAGTCAGGCGCCCACCTGGAGAGCAACGGAATACAGTTAAAGTGTTGGAAATCAGGCACCCCCCTGGAGAACAAGGAGAAGCAGTTAAAGTTTTGGCAATCAGGCACCCACCTGGAGAACAAGGAGAAGCAGTTAAAGTTTTGGCAATCAGGCGCCCACCTGGAGAGCAAGGGAATACAGTTAAAGTGTTGAGCAAGGGAATACAACTAAGGTTTTGGTAATCAGGCGCCCACTTGGAGAGAAAGGGAATACAGCTAAGGTTTTGGTAATCAGGCGCCCACCTGGAAGCAAGGGAATACAGTTAAAGTTTTGGCAATCAGGCGCCCACCTGGAGAGCAAGGGAATACAGTTCAAATATTGTAATCAGGCGTCCACCTGGAGAGCAAGGGAATACAGCTAAGGTTTTGGTAATCAGGCGCCCACCTGGAAAGCAAGGGAATACAGTTAATGTTTTGGCAATCAGGCGCCCACCTGGAGAGCAAGGGAGAACAACACCAGTTTTAAGGAAGGGAGGCAATTTAAGTGTCGGTAATCAGGAGCTCACCTGGGGAACAAAGCAACTCAAAGTATTGGTAATCAGGAACCCACCTGAAGAACAAAGCACCAATGTTCGAAAGAAGACAATTCAAGTTCAGCAATCGGGCGCCCACCTGAAGAAAAGGGAAAGCATCTTAGATTACAATTCAAGTCGGCAACAAAGGAACTTCACTTGGAAAATACAAGTCAACAAGGCAACAGGAATCACAAGATCAAGTTTGAGGATATAGATAGTATTTTTGTAATGCATAGATCATAGTTTAGTCTAGCTTCTTTTATTTTGTCATGGTGTAATAAGGAGTTCAGTAAGCAGCAGCAACAACAACAGCAACAGTAAAATCACAGCTTCATGGTAGTCCCAGCTACCGAAACTTCCCGAACTACACTGACCTGATTCCTTTACAGCCAAGGATATGTAGGCAACCTCGGAAGCAGGGTGCGGTCAAATCTTGCAAAAATGCTTCCCACGGAGTATTCAAACGGGCAAAAATCGCTCGTATCTGCTCACTTTATCTTTGCATGAAAACTCTTCGTGTTTCCGAGCAAAGAGGGGCAGCTGTGAGCACGTGATTTTTGCCCTATATGAATTACTCCCACAAATTCAAAATAAAATAAGTTCTTCCATTGTTTGCAATTTCATGGATTTTCACTATCTGGTCTTCCTTGGCTAATTTCACTATCTGATTGATTGAATCTGGGGCTGACTTCTGCTATTGTTACTGCTGATCCCTCACTTCTTATTTCCTTTCATTTCCAGGTAATTGTCGAAACCATGGACATCACTTGAATGTAACTTGAAGTTCGAATCTGAAATGTGATCAAATCTGATGATTGTTTGTTGTTGAAGTTTCATTTCTCTCTCTTTCAATTTCATGCACAGCCTGTACTACTTAGCTTAGAAAGATCCTAACTAAGTATATTTATCAGTGAATAGGAAATAACTAAATCTGTAATCAGCTAATTCCTGTTGGATGTATCTTTTAAGTTTTTTTTGTTTTTTTTTTTGTTTTAGTTTAGTCTTGGTTTGAAATAGGGAACAAATTATGGTTTAGCTGTTTGGATTTTATGAGTTGGAGCTTATTGTTGTATATAAAAGGGACTTTTAAGGATATTTGCGAAGGGTATTTGCATGCAGAGTTCAAGTCGTATGGTAGCTCAGTTGAAATCAATGCATTATTTTGAGTAGCTTTCTGATCTTAGGTTATGGTATATAACTTCTCTTTGGAGTCTAAATCAGCGAATGTTTACTGTTCTTTCGAGATTATGGAATGCTGTTGGCACGAATTGTGATGGTATTAGATGATAGATAACAAAAATGAATTGATGTTTGGATTGTAGCTTCTGCATAAAAAGTGAAGATAGGTGTATTCCAATCAGTAATTGTTTGATTTTCTTAAAAGCAGTATGATTTGTAAATTCGAAAGCAAATACTTGATATTCTGTGCTATGTGTGGACTCAAACTGGAGTCTCAATGTCTGCTAAAACTGGTCCATTTTTTAATTTGGGCTCCCTCTTGGGCCCGATGTGGACTGTCATGGAATTGTTGTTTGGATAGCCTTACGTTTGGCAGGCTATTGGGCCTCATGCTAGGCCCACACATTATTTCTGAATCATCCGCCCCTTTCCTTTTTTTAAAAAAAAAAGACAATCCTTTTAGTTAGTTTGGACATAGTAGAATCCCAGCTCCTAATGCTTAGAAAATTAAGCTTTCTTTGAATAGTTAAGGTGAGCCACGTTAAAGAGGATATAGCTTTGGGCCCTCGAGAGTTTAGCTTGAATTCCCTTTAAAATTGGAGATGAGGCATGCCGTGCCAAATATAATCTGAAAATGTATGGCCCTCATTTAATTAATATTACTATCCTTAGAAATCGAGGCGTGCCATTTAGCGAATCCTCCATGGCCCTCGCAAAGTTGCAAATGCGTAGTTGCTTTAGACGCGATATTTTAATAATTTACCTTCCTAAGGGTGCGCAATTATGTGACCCAAATCCAAATCTCAACAACGTTAAATAAAATGTGTTGCGGACTGCGGGTGCATTTATGTGACGCGGTTCAAGATATATTTTAGATGACGTTGCAATTTTTTCGTAAAAATAATTAAAAGCGGTCATATAGGTTAAAATTGAACCATAGGCTAAAACATGTATTAAAATCAGTTAATTGGCCAATTATAACAGTTGAGCGACCGTGCTAGAACCACGGAATCCGGGAATGCCTAACACCTTCTCCCGGGTTAACAGAATTCCTTACTCGGATTTCTGTGTTCGCGGACTGTAAAACAGAGTCAATCTTTTCTCGATTCGGGATTTGAATTGGTGACTTGGGACACCATAAATTATCCCAAGTGGCGACTCTGAACTTTAAAAATAATCCCGTTTCGATTGCCACTTTAAGTTGGAATAACTCCCTCAAACTACCTTTCGGGGGTAGGAAAAAGGAGATGTGACAGACTCTTCCGCGCCAGGTGCATCTGCTAGTCATTTTGGTGCTAGGGGTCCCCTTCAGTCCCCGTCTCTGGAACCAAGGAGTTGTTATGAGTGTTGGGAGTTGGGACATATGCGGAGGCAGTGTCCTCGTCGCTTTGGGGGTTCATCTCAGCAGAGGGGTCAGCTATCGACTTCGGCACCAGTTACTTCACCATCCACCCAGCCAGCTAGGGGTGGAGGACAGTCATCCAGGGGTCGCCCAAGGATCCGGTGGTGGTCAAGCCCGTTTCTATACACTCCCAGCTAGATCGGATGCGGTTGCCTCAGACGCGGTGATTATAGGTATTATCTCAGTTTGTCGCAGAGATGACTCTGTGTTATTTGATCATGGCTCTACTTTCTCTTATGTGTCATCTTATATTTCCCATTATTTTGATATGCCCTGCGAGTCTCTCATTTCTTCTGTTCATGTCTCTACTCCGGTGGGCGATACTGTTGTGGTAGACCGTGTATCCCGGTCGTGTGTTGTGTCTATTGGCATTTTGGAGACCCAAGTGGATCTTCTGTTATTATGTATGGTAGACTTCGATGTGATATTATTGGTTATCTCCGTGCCGGGCTATTTTGGACTGTCATGCCAAGACAGTAACATTAGCTATGCCGGGTGTGCCACGGATTGAGTGGCGAGGTTTGTTTGATTATGTTGCCAGCTGGGTAATCTCATTCTTGAAGGCTCAACGTATAGTTGGGAAAGGTTGCTTTTCATACTTAGCATTTGTGAGGGATGTCAGTGCAGAGACTACAAGCATTGATTCTGTTCCGGTTGTGAGGGATTTTCCAGAGGTGTTTCCTGTAGACCTGTCGGGCATGCCACCGGACAGGGATATCGATTTTGGTATTGATCTGGTGCCGAGCACTCAGCCCATTTCTATTCCACCGTATCCTATGGCACTTGCGGAGTTGAAGGAGCAGCTTTAGGAACTCCTTAATAAGGGGTTTATTCGGCCTAGTGTGTCGCCTTGGGGTGTGCTTGTTCTATTTGCGAAGAAGAAGGATGGCACGATGAGGATGTGCATTGATTACAGGCAGTTGAACAAAGTAACAATCAAGAACAAGTACCCTTTGCCTCGTATCGATAATTTGTTCGACCAGCTTTAGGGAGCGAGGGTGTTCTCCAAGATTGATATTCGTTTTGGGTATCACCAGCTAAAGATCGGGGACTTGGATATTCTCAAGAAAGCTTTCAGGATCCGATATGGTCACTATGAGTTCCTTGTGATGTCTTTTGGGCTGACCAATGCCCCAGCAGTGTTCATGCATTTGATGAACAGCGTGTTTCAGCCTTATCTCGACTCGTTCGTTATTGTTTTCATTGATGATATTCTGGTATACTCGCGTAGTCAGGAGGAGCACGCGGAGCATTTGAGAGTGGTGTTGCAGAGATTGAGGGGAGAAGCTTTATGCAAAGTTCTCCAAATGTGAGTTTTAGCTCAGTTCAGTGGCTTTCTTGGGGCACGTGGTGTCCAGCGAGGGTATTCAAGTTGATCCAAAGAAGATAGAGGCGGTTCAGAGTTGGCCTAGACCGTCCCCAGCCACAGAGAATCACAGCTTCTTTGGTTTGGCAGGTTATTATCGCTGGTTTGTTCAGGGATTCTCATCTATCGCATCGCCATTGACCAAGCTGACTCAGAAGGGTGCACCATTTCAATGGTCGGATGAGTGTGAGGAGAGCTTCCAGAAGCTCAAGACTGCCTTGACCACATCTCCAGTATTAGAGTTGCCATCAGCTTCAGGTTCATATACAGTGTATTGTGATGCTTCGAGAGTGGTTATTGGATGTGTATTGATGTAGGAGGGTAGAATTATTGCTTATGCTTCTCGTCAATTGAAGCCCCATGAGAAGAACTACCCTGTTCATGATTTGGAGTTGGCTGCCATTGTTCACGCGATGAAGATTTGGAGGCATTATCTGTATGGGGTGTCTTGCGAGGTATTCACTGATCATCGTAGCCTCCAGCACTTGTTCAAGCAGAAGGATCTCAATTTGAGGCAGCGGAGATGGTTGGATCTGCTAAAGGATTATGATATTACTATTCTGTACCATCCGGGGAAGGCCAATGTGGTGGCTGATGCTTTGAGCCAGAAGGCGGTGAGTATGGGGAGTTTAGCATATATTCCTATAGGGGAGACACCCCTTGTAGTTGATGTTCAGGCCTTGGCCAATCGGTTCGTGAGGTTGGATATTTTGGAGCCCAGTCGGGTATTAGCTAGTGTGATTTCGCGGTCTTCTTTATTTGATCGCATCGGAGAGCGCCAGTTTGATGATCCTCATTTGCTTGTTCTTAAGGACAGGGTTCAGCACAACGATGCCAGAGATGTGACCATTGGTGATGATGGGGTATTGAAGATGCAGGGCTGGATATGCGTGCCCAATATGGATGGTCTTCGGGAATTGATTCTAGAGGAGGCTCATAGCTCGCGGTATTCTATTCATCCAGGTGCCGCGAAGATGTATCAGGATCTGAGGCAGCATTATTGGTGGAGAAGAATGAAGAAGGACATTGTAGGATTTGTAGCTCGGTGTCTCAATTGTCAGCAGGTGAAATATGAGCATCAGAGACCGGGTGGCCTGCTTTAACAGATAGATATTCCAGAGTGTAAGTGGGAGCGGATCACCATGGACTTTTTAGTTGGGCTCCCACGGAGTTTGAAGAAGTTCGATGCTATTTGGGTGATTATGGATCGGCTAACCAAGTCCGTGCACTTTATGCCTGTGTGTACTACCTATTCTTCAGAGCGGTTGGCAGAGATATATATCCGGGAGACTGTTCGTTAGCATGGTGTCCCAATTTCCATCATCTCAGATAGAGGCACTCAGTTTACTTCACAGTTTTGGAGGTCGGTACAGCGAGAGTTGTGTACTCAGGTTGAGTTGAGCACAACTTTTCACCCTCAGACAGACGGGCAGTCCGAGCGCACTATTCAAATATTGGAGGACATATTGCGTGCTTGTGTCATTGATTTTGGAGGGTCATGGGATCAGTTTCTGCCGCTCGCAGAGTTTGCTTATAACAACAGTTACCGGTCGAGTATTCAGATTGCTCCATATGAGGCTTTGTATGGGAGACGATATAGATCTCCGGTCGGTAGGTTTGAGCCGGGTGAGGCTAGGCTATTGGGTACAGACTTAGTGCAGGATGCATTAGATAAGGTGAAGGTGATTCAGGAGAGGATTCGTACAGCAGTCGAGACAAAAGAGTTATGCTGATAGGAAGGTTTTGGATGTGTCCTACATGGTTGGTGAGAAGGTTCTGTTGAAGGTTTTACCCATGAAGGGTGTTATGAGGTTTGAGAAGAAAGGTAAATTGAGTCCTCGGTTCATTGGGCCTTTTGAGGTACTTCGGAGGATTGGGGAGGTGGCTTATGAGCTTGCCTTGCCACCCAGCTTGTCGAGTATGCATCCGGTGTTTCATATTTCTATGCTCCGGAAGTATATTGGGGACCCGTCGCATGTTCTGGATTTCACCACTTTTCAGCTAGATGATGATTTGACTTATGATGTGGAGCCAGTAGCTATTTTGGGGCGTCAGGTTCGAAAGTTGAGGTCAAAAGATATAGCTTCAGTGAAGGTGCAGTGGAGAGGTCGGCCCGCGGAGGAGGCTACCTGGGAGATCGAGCGGGATATGCGGAGCAGATATCCTCACCTATTCGAGGCTTCAGATATGTTTCTTGACCCGTTCGAGGACGAACGTTTGTTTAAGAGGGGGAGGATGTAACGACCCTGCCGGTCGTTTCATGTGTTACCGCCCCGTTTCCCCAATTTATGCTTTCTTATGCTTTTTTTATCTGTGTTATGTGGAATCGGGTTAGTCGGTTCGAATTCGGAATGGTTTTGGTAAGGTTTGATACACTTAGTCTCTTTTGAGTAAGCTTATGTTGGAAAAGTCAACCGGATGTTGACTTATGTGAAAAAGGGCTCAGATGTGAATTTCGATGGTTCGGATAGCTTCGAGAGGTGATTTGGGACTTAGCAGTGTGATCGGAATTTGTTTAGGAGGTCCGGAGTAGCTTTAGGCTTGAATTGGCGAAAATGGAGTTTTGGCATTTTCGGGTTGATAGGTGAGATTTTGATATAGGGGTCGGAATGGAATTCGGGGAGTTGCAGTAGGTCCGTTGTGTCATTTGGGATGTGTGTGCAAAAATTTCAGGTCATTCGGACGTGGTTAGATAGACTTTTTGATCAAAAGCGTAATTCGGGAGATTTTGGAACCTTAGGCTTGAATGCGATGTATTTGGTTGATTTGATGTTGTTTGAGGTATTTTGAAGATTGGTATAGGTTTGGATAGTGGTATGTGACTGGTTTGTGCTTTTGGTGGAGGTCCCGGGGGCCTTGGGGTGATTTCGGATGGTTGACGGAGAGTTAGGTATTGGGAGTTGACAGCTGAAGTTGAGTTTACTGTCATAACTGCACCTACGGCTAGGGGACCGCAGACGCGGGCTTGCAGAAGCGCCCAGTCGGTCGCAGAGGCGGAATTTGGCCATGGGAGCTGGAAGCGCAGAAGCGGCTGGTTGAGCGCACCTGCGGTATCGCAGGTGCGGGTGTTCGATCGCAGGTGCGGACCCAGACGTTTAACTGAAAACCGCAGGTGCGGTGGGTTATACCGCAGAAGCGGAAAATGGACCGCAGGTGCGGAATCCCTGGGTCAGAAAGTATATATTCCATCCTTCGCGATTTTTAGACTTTCTTCACATTTTTAAAACGCTTTTGGAGCTTTTTGGGAGATTTTGAAGAGGGAATCAGAGGGAACTTCATTGAGGTAAGATTTTTGAACCTAAAACTCGTTCTTATGGTGTTATTTCATTGATTAGGCTCGAAATTTATGGAAATTTGTGGGTAAATATTGAAGAAACTAGGGCTTGGAATTAGAGACCTAGAATTTGGGAAATGAGGGGTCATTTGTGGTTGGATTTTGGTAAATTTGATATGCATGAACTCGTGGGAATATAAGGATTCCATGATAGTAATTTTGTCGGATTCTGAGACGTGGGCCCAGGGGTCGGGTATGGTTAATTTCGGGATTCGTGTCGTAATTTGATTATTTTTGCATGGGCTTCGTTCCCTTAGCATATTTTGACGTCATGATTCTGATTTTTGTTAGATTCAACGCGAGTTGAGGCCGAGACGAGAGGCAAAGGCATCGCGGGCTAGAGTTTGGACCGGATAGAGGTAAGTAATGATTGTAAATGTTGTCCTGAGGGTATGAAACCTCGGATATCACATCGTTATGCTACTTTGAGGTGACGTGCACGCTAGATGATGAGTGTGGGGTCGTGCACCGTTGGGGCTTGCGACTTAGTCCGTCCCGTATGATTGTTTAACTGCGTATTTGATTGAAAACTGTCTGCTATCATCATGTTTTGGGCTGAATGCCATATTTGGGCCTCGTGCCAACTGTTTGGACCCTTAGGGTATTTTTACTACTATTCCTCACTGTTTTGACTTAGTATTTGTATTCAATCATGCTATATTCTACTATTTGCACAACTTAGCCACCTTTACTCGTTTTTGATATTTTAAATGATATTTTGGGCTGAGCATCATGTTTTACTGTTGCCCGTGTGGCTTGTGAGGTTCTGACTAAGTAAGGTCGAGGGCCTGTGTTGTGAGGATACTATGGGATCGGGCTGTGCGCTGCAGCATGTGGTACTGATTTTGATGTATAAGAGGCTGAAGGCCAGATTTATTATGCCACGAGGTGGCTTGTGATTGATATGAGACCGAGAGCCTGTTGATTACGCCACGAGATGGCTTGTTATTGCGCTTGGGCCGTAAGGGGCCCCTCCTGGAGTCTGTACACTCCCAGTGAGCGCGGGTACCCAGTTTGTGATGTGATATAGCCCGAGGGGCTGATGTTGTTCCATGTTATTGCCCGAGGGGCTGATACGAGTGATTGTGAGATAGCCCGAGGGGCTAGTTTCTGTTGGTATTTTTCCCGAGGGGCTGATTTGTGGTACTATCTTTTATACCTATTTTCATTCACTCATTTGAACTGTTGAAAGATTTTTTAAAGAGGTTTTACTGAACTAAGAAATTTTTATGAGTTTTTACTGTTTTATTGTATTGTGCTGGTTTTACACTGCCTCGTTGTAGCATTCTGCAGTGTATTTACGTTTTTTCTTATCGCTCAGCTGCCTTTACTTTTATTACTTACTGAGTTGGCGTACTCACATTACTCCCTGCACCCCTGTGTGCAGATTCAGGAGTCTCGGGTCACGCTAGCGAGGGCTGATTTGATTCCAGCAGGCTTGTTTGGAGTTGACTAGGTAGCTGCTCGGCGTTCGCAGCCCAGTGCATCTTATTCCTACTTTTATTTCGTTTGTTCTAGCTTCGTATTAGACTATGTTGTCTTTTCTTACTCTTAGACGGATTTTAGATGCTCATGAATGGTGACACCCCGATGTCGTGCTGTGTTTGTTTCCGCATTTGTTTTATTACACTCTAGTTTGGGATTTATCACTTATTAATGACTTGATTGTGAATTATTGTAACTGTTAATTGGTATTGGGGGATTGTGTCGGCTGGCCTTGTTTCATGAGAGGCGCCATCACGACTGGTCCCGGTTTGGGGTCGTGACACTCAACGATTATGGAAAGCTTTTGGAGCCCCCTGGGCATCAAACATGAAAACTTGAGCATTAGGAAAAATTTTAAAAACTGGTGGGACGCATAATCAAAAAACATCATTCACAAATTCATTCTTCGAGATATCCCTTTGGTCGTGTGTTGGGAAATATGGAGAAGTTGGAGTTCGTGTAGGTATGGTGAACAAAATAAATTTTATCTCAAGAGCATGAAAATAAATATAAACTGGGCCATACAAGCGACTCTAAATATGACACTCCCAGAAATCAATAAAATAGAGTATTGGCCAAGGTTCTGTGAAAAGAATGAAAGATGAAGACCAACCTTCAGAGTGCTACAGATTAGCTGGCAGAAACATTCTCCTAGAAAGATCAAAGTGAATACAGATGGAAGCTATTTCAAAGAAAACATGTAAAGCAGGAATAAGGGGAATAGTCAGGGACAAACAAGGTGAACTGATCATGGCTTTCTCCCTACCCGTCCAGTGTAATACAAACAATACCGCTGATGCTATAGCTGCTAAAAAGGCAATCTAATGGTCCGTCCGCCAAGGATACACCAATATTAAATTGGAGTTAGACTCACAGATTATTGCCAAAATGTTGATACAAGGCAACAAAAATAATCTCAAACTCAAGAAGATGGTCAAAGAAACTGGACAGATTCTTACACAAACAGATGTTAATATTGCCCACTACTACAGGGAAGCTAATCAAGTAGCCGACATGCTTGCCAAAAATGCTACTATTTCGGGCAAAAGTTCTTTCTTTTACTATTTCCAACAACTCCCAAGAAATTTAGAAGGGCCTTTTCAACTAGATAGGTGGCAATTACCTAGTTTTAGAACTAGGTACAACAAAGATAATTTCTTTGTAAGTTGATTGTTTTGGTAGCTGAACATGAGTGGGATGTAAATATTTGTAACCCCTCATGTTCTTCAGGATTAGAAGGAGCTCAGGTCCATGTCCCCCTCTTATGTACGTTTTTGATTGGTATAGACATGGTAGGAGTCTCGCCAAACCCCCCAACACCACAAGATGTGAAAACCTAGATGATTGGCTTAATTAAAAAAAAAATATATGTATAGTATTTCACTTATAGCTAGGCAGTAAATAATTGGGCTCATGATATGAAAAAACAATCCAATATGTTAAATCGTCAAATCAATCTCCGAATAACAACATTCATGTAAAATCAGAACCCCAGAATAAACGAGTTTAGTCACGCATAGTCATGGTAACAATCTCAATTAATTCCCAAGAATACAAAAAAAATCAATAAAAGAAGGAAAAAAATAAGAACTCAAGACGAATTATGTCGTTTCAAACTCTATGATGGCTTTTCTCTGCTTTCCAATGTGTTAGATGACCTAAATCACTACTAATAAACTGCCTAAAATCATCTAGAAATACCGACTGAAATCAGTCGAAAAATTAAAAATATCGACCGATTTTCGACCGACTTTAATCCGCCGAAATTAGGCTGGTCTGTAATAAATAGAGACCAAAGTCAATAGCAATTTCGCGCGAAAATAACCGACTGATTTCGGTCAGTTTTATTAAAAATATAAAGTTACTGACCGAAGTTGGGCGGTTTTTTAAAATGACTGACTGAAATAACCAAACGATTTCGGCCGGTTTTTTAAATTTAAATTTTAATGTTAATTTATTTTATATGAAAAACCGACCGATTTCGATCGGTTTCTTAAAAAATAAATTTTGTGGCATGCTAAAATAGTTTCCCGCATTTTTGCACCAAAAAAACGACTGAAGTTGGTCGGTTTCGTAAACAAAAATTAAAAAATAAAATATTTTTAAAATTCGACCGATTTCGGTCGGTTTTTTGCGCGGTCGGTTTCGGCCGAATTTCTAATAGTGAAAGAGGCAGTTTGGACTTATATATTGCGTACAAAAGTCGTGGGCTGAAATTTTTCTTTTCCTTTTCCGAGTCAGCTTTAGGGATTGATGCTAAGTTAGATGCTTCGCGTCCCCTTCAGCTTGAACTTCTCATTATCGGATTCTAGGGTGGATGCTTTGCATCCGCTCTCTATTCCTGCAACTTTGTTGTGCCAAGGTGCAGATGCTAAGGTGGATGCTCTCTTGAGACTTCATTGATATGGGGGCTTCAATGAAATCTTTTCTAGGTTGGATGCGATGTATCCAACCTCTTCTCCATAGCTGGAGTTATCTTTTCTTTATTTTTTTGTACGCTAAATATCCTAAATCATCACACATAACGTAATTAGTGGAAAACCAATAATTAACATGTGTTGGGCATTTTTAACACCAAATAACACCAAAATGCGGTTGAAACATGGGTAAAGTAACATTAAACCATATATATGCCAACATCACCAACCCACACTTAAACCATTGTTCGTCATCGAGCGAGGTAAAATCAACCTGTAGTAGATCGAGCAAAATTAAGCTCATAACTATCATGCCACAACTTTTCAATTATGTTCAGATCATACTTGCTAGACAAATTGGATAAAGAGGAGTTTTCATAAAACACTATAGTTTAGAGCTCAATAACTATAGTTTGCCTAATTACCATTTGTTACTACTGTTCAATTGTTACCAGCTTGTATAACTTGTATTCAAACGCACAACAAATACCATATGAGTCAATTGTTTCAAACGCGCAACGAATACAAATAATCTCAATTCTCAACCTCACGCCTTGCGAATGACTTATTGCTTGCGAGGAAATCTTAAGGTGCAATAGATAATATTAAAATCTAAAATACTTACTAGCTATTTTACTTACTTAAGTTAGTCACAAAGGGAAAAGAACTATATATTTTTATTGACTTGGATATCAGATACCAGATAGTTATTAAAAAAAAAAAAAAAGAGATCACGTTCACTTATTTGAGGGATATATGTTAATTGACAATTAGCTTGTTTAAACATTTTGCCATGTATTCGATCGTTGAACAAATTTATTATGCTGACCAAGTCTATCTATTCTTTGTTCAATTATGGGTATGAAATTCTAATACTCATCAAAATGTGCAGATTCTTGATAAAGGAGAGAATATGGCAAATTAAAAATGCAAATTAGACCATTCTGACTAAAGTTGGAATATTGGACTTTCAGTAAAAGCATGGCTAAAAGGAGTCTTATGTCGAACCCTTTTAACATGAGACTCGGAGAATCAAATCCATTAGTTAGGCCCCACTAAAAATAAGGTCAATCATAATTCAAAGAGGAGAAAATGCAATGAATTATTTCTATGAATTACTTCTTTTTATTGAATTGATCAAGTTAGAAGAACAATTTACATGATTGATACATGTACAATTTCTTTACTATTAATTACATAACAATATTACATTCCTGAATAATTAATACTAGCATTATAAACCTCGTATTCTATTTGTAGTATTTCCACTTGAATAGTTTTCATCTCCTTTGTCGCTAGCAATTGATTAGCAAGTGTAAGTCTAAACTTCTTTTCTTAAGGTATTGAAGTTTTCTCTTTTTTTTTTCTTTTGTTTTCTCTTTCTTCATACTTTCTTAATGTTTAGCAGTATCATCCGAATTCTTCTCTTATGGTTGTAATTTTTTTTTTCTTTTTCTCATTCTTCATATTTTCTTGATGTTTAAAAGATACGTCCTCGAATTAAGGCATTGAAGTCTTTATTATTCATTGACGAAATGTGTTACAGCAGCAAACTAATACAAAAAATATTACGGGTCGTTTGACTCGCATGAAAGTATTTATTTAATTAACAATGGTAATCTGTGCTATTTTAACATTATTGATGATTGTAGGAAGTGTTGAGTTGTCCCACATCGGAGGGATTTGAGGTCCTTGGTCTCCTTATATGACTTGGGCAATCCTCACCTTAAAAGCTAGCTTATGGGGTTGAGTTAGGCCCAATGTCCATTTTTATCAGGAAGTCGTTGCAAGTGAAGGAGTCAGTCTATTCTGTTTAATTATTTAGCAGTTCCTCCATTTTTTGCTTTAGCGACGACCGTAAAACTACTAAAGTACTTGCTAGAACTTCTGATAATGTATATATTTTAGATGATCATACCACTAGTAATAGCGCTACCTTTTGAAACTATGCATAATTAATACATTATCCTTTTAGCCAATAAAAATAGAAGAAGTCATTCTTGGCTATCACATAAGATGTCCATAGCAATGGAAGAAGAGAAGGCATTGCATGAAAGAGAAGAGCTTATCAACTTAGCCATGGTGACCTGCCTGAAACCAAGAAATAAAGAAAGGACAGTAAATTTTTATATGAGCTTCCCAAAATGGTGCAGGCAAGTCATCCTTGGCTAGAAAATTAGACTCCTTTCATCATACTATACCTCTCTTCTATCTCCTTCTTATCTTCTTGATCACTTTGTAAATTAACATGCACACTACTAAATAAACGCAAATTACTATATCATCAGGAAACATTTCTGAGGGACTTTCCGTCAAAAATTCCTTCCTGACGAGCCAATTAATTTCCGACAGGATGCCCGTCGGAAATTCACATTTTTAGTAGTGATAGAAGAATGAAAAGTCTTGCATGAAAAGAGAAGAGCATGTCAAGTTAGCCAAGGAGACTGCCTGAAACCAAGGAGAAAATGGCGTAACCAAACACCTTTTAAATAATGGAGCAGGCAAGTCATCCTTGGCTACTAAACAAATATGACTCTCCTCTTCATGTAAGATCTCTCTTCTTAATTTATTGAGATCATGATTACTATATGGATTAGTTAGCCATGTATTTATAGCCATAACAAAAATAGTAATGGAGAAGTAAGCATCTCTCTGGCATATAGTTGCTTTATGTTTTTTCCTTTTTATTTCTTTGACTTTGTTCTCTTCAGCTACATTATCTGACTTTCTAATATAGGAATAAGTTCTTTTCATTTGCAAGGGTACTTGCACTGAGTTTATCTCCAACCAATTCTTTTAGGGAGGAATGTATTGAATCCCATGCCATAAAACGATACGCAGTGGACTAAAGCATATCAAGCACATTAAATGACTGTTGAAAAACAGTGTCCACCCATAACTGATGCTCTAAAATCTCAATAGGTTTAGAATATGCTATACAGTGTTCGTCCAATGTATTGTGAGGATCATCGCTGATCGATAATTTCAATCGTGGTTCCGTTAATCTTTCTGGTTCCGCTACAAGGAGATACTCGGGCGATATAACAAAGTGTTTTTACTAGTTCTAGTCTGTGGGGGCCAAACGCACACGCAAGTATATGCGGTCGTCAAGTAATAAAGTGACTAAAAGTCGGATGTCGATTCCACGAGGACTTGTAATTAACTATAAACTAAATTAGACTATGCTAATTATCTAAACAAGAATTAAACCTAGAAGTATTTGGTTCTAAACTAATTAAATAAAGAATATAAATAATGAACTTTTAACAGAGAGAAAGAGCAGATTTTTATGATATCAATGTAATGAAATCGATCTAGGGTTATGGGCTATCTAACAATCATATTGTATTCTTCAATTGAATTGACTAACTAATTTATCGAGTTTATTGGTTGACAGGGTTAATATTGCTCATAAGAATCTGTCGAGTTCTTACTCGCCTATTCAAGCTAACCTAACGCCTATATGTCTATGGAGTTAGAATCAACAAGAACACATTTATAATTCCTGTAAATCAACCAAGCAAGGCAATTAGGTATATGTCTATCCTAACCGCGAATTCGTTCCCCGATGCCCAGGTTCAAGAACTTGCTCTACTCAATCCTATATGCAATCTAGAATTCCCACTTTCGAGTTCAATTCAAGATTCGTAGATAGTATTCAATTGGTGATCAACCAATCAAATAATTAAGTGCAGGATTAAATAAATAAACCAATATGATAAACTAAGAAATCAAAATCAATATTTGAATAACAATAGTCATGAAAGAACCACAACCCTAGAACGTGAAGTTTAGCTCCACATAGACATCGTAGCAAAACAACAAATCATACAAAGAAACATAAAAATTACAAAGTTGGTGAAAGAAAATATGAAACCCGGCCTCCACGGCGGCTCTGTGCTTGTGTTTTCCTCTCAAAAACGTCCTCCTCTCTCTAAATACCGTTTTTCCATGTATATATACCAAGTAGGGTTGGGCCCAAATAATTATACCTTCTCCAATGTGAAAAAGGACATTTTTCCCGGGTTTGACTAGCGCGGTCGCGCATCTGGGCGCGCTAATGGCCGCGCTAGTTGGACAACTTTCTGTCCTGGGCGCGCTAAAACTAGCGCGACCGTGCATCTGGGCGCGCACTTTTCACCCTGTTCTGTTTGGAATTTGGAAAAACGTAAAATATGAAAGTTGTATCCCTTTGAGTTAGCTTTCCAACCATATATTGTGGAGCCAAAATGGAGTTCTGAGCAAAAAGTTATATCTATTTTCGTGTTTGGATAAAAGTGTTGAAATTGACAATAATAGTTGTAAAGAAGAGAAGATCACAGAGGACCTTGAGCTCGAGTTTGAGCTGCCATGGAGAAGGAGCAGAAGCCTCGAGATAGAGAGAGAACTGAAAGAGGGGAACTTCTGGAAAATGAATACTATCTTTCTTTGTTCACCAAAATGAGTACACATATACATGAGTGGGGTCCTCCACTTACAACATGGACCACTAACTAAATGCCAACTAACTGACAGCTAAGCTAGACTAACATTTAACTAATAAGTAGCTGAGCTAAGCTAACTAACAGTGAGGGAGAAATATAAATAAAATACACACAGCTCAATAACCCCNTAAACAGTTTTACATGACATGAAATGGGAAAACATTAGCAGGAATTCAAGGGACAGAATCTGAAGTGAAACTGAGTCTTTAGACAGCTGGAGCAAACGGAGATATAATCCATCCTTGATCTCACCAATCTCCAGAGGCCTCTTCATTGAAGGGGCTTGCAGAAGACATGAAGAATCAGTGAAGGCAACCAGGCTTTTAAGTTGTGAAGTAAGGCAATGAACAGAAATGAGATTATACTTGAAAGAAGGTACATAAAGGACTTTATGTAATACTATCTGAGATGTAAGTGTTACAGTTCCAATTTCTGTCACTTTCACTCGATAGCCATTGGGTAGAGTGATCAGCAAAGGATATGAAAGAGTTTTGGTGTGAGATAGTAGGGATTTATTAAAAGTCATGTGATTGGATGCTCCGGAATCTAAGATCCAGAGGTCAGCACTTGGTGTAAAACATCTACATGACAGCAAACCAAAATCAATGGACAAGACAGAGGCAGAACAAGCGAAGATACCTGCAAAATTGGCATTTCCATTGGTTAGAGCCGGACTGGTGGTGTTCTCTCCTCCATTCCCAATATGAAATTGTTGTAGTAGACTGAATAGCTGCCCATACTGTTCCTTGGTCAGGTTAAGAGGAGAGTTCATGTTGTTGTTGTTGTTGTCATTACACCCTTGAGAGCTCATTCCATCATCCTTAACTGTCATAGAATCAACTGGTGCACCATGTACATTTGCAGAAACTCTTTTCCCCTTATTGAATCTAGGATTAAAGGTGTTATTTTGGGGGTAACCATGTAACTTGAAACACTTATCTTTCGTATGTCCTGGGCGTTTACAATAATCGCAAAACGGATGAGGCCTGCTATTCGGGTGATTCCCAGTTGAATAATTGGTCTTGAAGCCCTCATTTCTAGATGTATTGACATTTAAAGAGGTAGACTCCATTGTAGGCAGACTGATATTCCTAGAAGAGTTGACATTCATAGGTGCAGATTCCATCATAAGCGAGTTGCTTGGCCTAACTTCCCTTTGTTTTTCCTCTTGGATTAGCAGAGAAAATGCTTGAGCCACTGATGGCAATGGATTCATCATCAGAATACTACCTCGCACAACCGTATACACTTCATTAAGTCCCATCAGAAATTGAATCAGACGCCTGTCCTGTTCGGCCTTATGCATGAATTCCTTGGCTCCACAGGTGCACTTACAGCTGCATTGAGATTTGGTACTCAGATTGTTCAACTCTTCCCATAACCTTTTCATTTTTGTGTAGTAACCTGTGACGTCGAGTACTCCTTGTGATAAATCGTTAATTTCCTTCTGAATCTGATATAGTTTGGTTCCATTGGTTTGGTCATAGCGATCCTCCAAATCTGTCCATAACTCTGCTGCATCCTTTGCGTATTCTACGCTATCTGCGATATCTTTAGCAAGGGAGTTTAAAATCCACGAAGTGACCATATCGTCACAACGCATCCATTGACGGAAGGATGGGGAATCTGGTTCTGGACGTTTGCATTCACCATTGATGAAACCTAACTTATTTTTTACGGAGAGAGCGCGTAAAACACTCCTCCTCCAAGATCGATAACCAATACCGCTGAAAGGAGTCGTCACCAACATTGCACCTGGGTTATCAGAAGGGTGCATGTAAAAGGGACAATTCGGATCGATGTTGGACTCGGAAATGGGGGTAGCGATAGGACTACCTGCAGTAACGCCGGAATCATCTGCTTGATCGAGAATCGCCATGTGAGAATCAATTTGGGAGAAGAAAATTGGCAAAATTGAAAATTAGGGCAAAAGAACAGAATTCCTAATTCTGCAACAAAAATTCACGATTCAACAGGAATCGAGCAATAGGATCTGATAGAGCAAAGCTCTGATACCATGTAAAGAAGAGAAGATCACAGAGGACCTTGAGCTCGAGTTTGAGCTGCCATGGAGAAGGAGCAGAAGCCTCGAGATAGAGAGAGAACTGAAAGAGGGGAACTTCTGGAAAATGAATACTATCTTTCTTTGTTCACCAAAATGAGTACACATATACATGAGTGGGGTCCTCCACTTACAACATGGACCACTAACTAAATGCCAACTAACTGACAGCTAAGCTAGACTAAAATTTAACTAATAAGTAGCTGAGGTAAGCTAACTAACAGTGAGGGAGAAATATAAATAAAATACACATAGCTCAACGTTAATTTATTTATAAAAACTGGTGATAAGCTATTCTTTTCGTAAAATAACTAAAATAACCCTTAATATTTTTATTGAAAGAAATAAATTTAAAAGTATCTTTCTAGGGAAAAGGAGGAACTACAGATACAAAATTAAGACGAAGTTAGAAATTTTCTATTGAGAAGGTACTTTGAAAATTAGAAAACAGATTTTGGCTTCTAATCAATTGACTAATTACAAGCACTTTGATATTTATCAAACATGTAGATAAGCCAAAAGATATTTATAGTGCTTATAAGCTTATCCAAACACTCTCAAAATAATAGTAATTGGGATAAGATATGCTTCTATTTTTACATAAATTAACACTTTCACTTTCTAAAATTTTATGGTTCTTACTATCCTATACGAGAAATACAAAATTAACCTATTTGAATGAAATTGTAACCTTATTTAGACGTTAATGATCTACAACCTTATACATATGTATTTATTATATACACGTATTGTGTTGTGGGAAATAATATACTTTAGTAAATATCTTATTTCTATCACTAAAAAAAAAAAGAAAAAAAAAAGAACGATATTTGTGACTTGTGAGGGAGAATTGTCATAATTTCGTTACTAGTCGAGGGTAGCAAGAATTTTGTGACGGAAGAATAGACTGTCATACGTTTGTCACAAATTGATGAATTTCGTCATAAAATCTTCAAATACTTCAAAACTTCGTGATGAATATTATTTTAACTCTTAAGATTCTTCATTTGAAATTTCTTTCACATTACTCTATCCAACAGTTGAAATAATTTATTCTAATTTGTCATTTTTAAGGTAAAAAGTATTAATATTAAAGAAATAAATAATTCATATCATCCTAATTTGGGCCTCGAATGTAACCAGTCCAAATCGACCCGTCTTTTAGGTTAAAGGTGAAGATTTGAATGGGATTCTTAGAGATGCTATTTAGAGATTGGTCAGTACTTATTTTGTCCTAAAATTTTAAATTAAAAATCCCAACTTGACAACAATTCAGGACATTTTTGTCCTGAAAATTAAACTGAAAAATAAAAATTCAGGATGCATTGGCTAATTTTCAAATAGCACCACTTTATAGTGTCTATCTGGTGTCATTTCTAGGATTTGAATTGTTGAAAGGGCCTTACTCCTTGGTTCACGGAATCAGGAAATTATGTCGAACCTTTTTAGAATCACAAAAGTTAAGTAGTCCCGTGCCAGAATTATACAGCACATTGCCAAAATATTTAGTCTGACAACGTACTTGAATATTTTACCAGTATGCTTCAAAATTCTATTAGGGTATTTCAAAATTCTAGCAGTAGATTTTTTTAATTTTTTTTTTTTAACTAGATCAAAATATATACTGTGGTACTAAATAGTTCTTGATCACGCCCAACTATGCCTTATAAAAAGGACTAAGCGGTCGTTGCAAATATAATCCGGTTTACAAGTCCGGAGTCGAATCCCACGGAGAACTAAGACTTAGCTATAGTTGTTCAATATCGCTAAGAAACACAAGTCCAAACAATTTTCTAATTATAAAGATTATAATATTTATTTTTATCTAATTAACTAACAAATCTAGAAAGCCGTAAAACTATCAATTAACAAGGATAAGGATTGGAGTCAAGATTAAGGAGGTCTAGAGTTATGATTTTCCCAATTGTCGGAATCCTTCCCGCTACGTTTTCTATAAATTCGCCTAAGTATTCTCTACCGATCATGAGCGCTCTGACAGTCGTAACTCTCTCCCGAGTAATTACCACAATTACTCCTTAGGTCGAATCTATGTCTCAAATCTGTCCAACCTCTCAAAATAGCGTTTTTACATGTATTTATACCAAGTAGGGTCGGGCCCAGATGAAAAAAACCCATTCCTGCGCGAACTAGGACTTAGCTCTGTAAAAATTGAACAGCCGCGCCGCAGGCTGCGCCGCACCACGCGGTGCGGTAGTGCATTTTTATCTGCAGCTTCATATTTTCGAGTCAGGCACAATTTTACACTGCTGCGCCGCGCCTTGCGGCGCCCCATACGGCGCCCCATGCGGCGTGGCAGTGTAATTTTCTCAGAGTGAACTTATTTCGTCCTCTTTTAACATCCGGACTTGGTACACGACCTCCGAACACGATCCCGGCTTAATGTTTTGGGCTTTTACTTAGACTTCAAAGCTCCAAATTGATCAATTTAGCTCCAAATTAACTTTTGAGCTCCGGATCGCTTCCTGCAAGGCATAACGCACGTACTAAGTGTAATTCACTATCATTTGAGCTCAAACACACGTAATAACGCAATCATTGGAATGTAATACCACGGCTAAAACACGGGTTTCTAGCCTAACATCAGTTCTATTTGTGCAAATTCCCCTCAGGGTATTGGAGAAGTTCCAGCTTGAATTCATATCCATTTTTGTCAGCAACTGACAAGCGAAAGTCCAAAGTCTGTATTCTTTTCGTTTTTGAGCAGGAAAAGGCAATTCTTTCTATTCAATGACGAAATATATTATCACAATAGAGTGAAAATATTAAGAAATGTTCGATATCTTTGGAATACACTAACTTATAGTAGTTTCTAGTAATAATCTCTGTAAAAGTTAACTAAACATATTTATAAGGAGAATAACTTATGCAAAAAAGAAAATAAATAAAAATCAAAATCATTGGATTCCATGCAAATATGCACGTCAACTCTAGCTGCGTTGAATGCAACTTTGTGGTACTACATTGTAACATACGAAGTGTGCAAATTGTTGCACACCAAGCTAAGAGGCAGTAGCGGAGTCATAAATTCGAATAAGGAGATTCAAAAAATATGAAAATATCACACCTTAAATATGAACCTGTATCAAGGGAAATCGTTTATATATACGCAAAATTTTTGTATTTACCCTTTTTACATTGTATAATTTTTTGACGAACCAGATTCAATTGAACCTCTCACCAGAATAACTCCGGTCTCCGACCGCCACGGCCAAGAGGGAAACGATAAGAGGAGGCCTAGGATGAGAGTGAAGAGCATATCACGTAGCCAAAGATGACTTGCCTGCAACCCATGCAAAAAGGGCTTATCTCTCTCTGTCTCTTATTTTTTATCTAGCTAATTAAATAAGTCCTTGAAAATGGTCCAGGCAAATCATCCTTGGCTATCAAATAAAACTCTTCTTTTCATCTTAGAACCTCGTTCTATTCATCTCTCAATGTATGGAAGAAGAGAAATTGGTCTTACATGAAAGAGAAGAGCTTGTCAAGTTAGCTAAAGATGACCTGCCTAAAACCAATATAAGGAAAGGAGTACACCATTAAAGATGACCTTTTTCCATAAGATAAAGGCAAGTCATCCTTGGCTACCAAATAAGCCTCTTCTCATCATGCTAGACTTCTCATCTGTTTTCTCATCTCTCGATAAAGGGTAACCTAGTGCAAAACTTTCATCATGTGTTCATGCAGGGTTCGTCGGCAATGTAGGTAGCCTATATTGTCGCAAGCATCATGGTTGACTCTACGGCTCGAACCCGTAACCTATAGGTCTCACGGGTACAACTTTACCTTTGCTCCTAAGTCTCCCTATTCTCTGTCTTCTCTCTCGATCTCATGGTAAATTAGCAGAAGAGAAAGTTTTGCATGAAAGAGAAGAGCATGTCAAGATAGCCAAGGAGACTGCCTGAAACCAAGCAAAAAAGGCTACCAATATTAAATGGTGTAATCAAAACACCTTTTAAAATAATGGAGCAGGCAAGTCATCCTTGGCTACTAAACAAATATGACTCTCCTCTTCATGTAAGATCTCTCTTCTTTATTGAGATGATTACTATATGGATAGTTAGCCATGTATTTATAGCCATAGCTAAAATAGTAATGGAGAACTAAGCATCTCTCTGGCATATAGTTGCTTTATGTTTTTCCTTTTTATTTCTTTGACTTTGTACTCTTCGGCTACATTATCTGACTTTCTAATAGGAATAAGTTCTCTTTATTTGTAAGGACACTTGCACTTATCAGTTTATCTCAATTTCATTAGTTCATATGTGCAAGATTTTGGTTTCCAGATAGAGTGAGGAAAATAATGAAGGGCAAGTTACACATTTTGGTCGGTCAGCTAAAAATATCACATTTGCTAGCCAATATATAAAGAATGTATATAAAATACGTATATTATATATTAATGTACAAAAAATATAGTCCATTATTTTTGGGAGCGGCATACTGTGTAGTTTTTCAAATAATATAATAGATAGTAACAGAAAGTAAACGAGCTACGCTGTATCAATAGTGTTTTATGTCCTTGGGAATTTTGACTAATTATCTGTTCTTAAAGAATCTGATAAATTCGAATATTGATAAACTCTATAAAATCGAAAGTGTCCCAGAAGGAATAAAAAGAAAGTCCATGCCACTAATTGAGGTATTGGGAGTGACACATTACACATCTAGTTTATATTACTAGTATTAGGGTACGCGCTTTGCGCGTGTACCCATGTTAATTGATACATATAAAATTACATAAAATATATCAAACAATGTGTTTGAGTTATAAAATAAAAACTTTAAAAAGTATAAGCTTTGAAAATAATGAATCACATTTAGCTAGCACTATAAAGGATAAAATCATGTCCTACAAAAGTTCTTAGAAGTTATATTGTGATTCTCAGGACTTCTGTGGGAACATCTTATCAAAGTTATAAGTATTTCTATGAGAAAAGCAAAAAGTCATAATAAAATAAAAATTATCACAAATTTTCAAAGATTTATCAAATAACATACATTGAAATATTTTTTTTTTTGGTCTTTTAGTGATTCGGGAATATAGTAGTGACAATATAAGATTTAAAAATGAATAATATTATTGAGTTAATAGTTTAAGACAAATAACTTAATATGTAAAAAATATACGGAAAAATCATTGGAATATATGCAACAATAACAATAAAAATATAGACAGCGTAATCCCACATAGTGGGCGATAATGGACTGTATGCAGAAAAGGAAACAAAATAAATGACAATTAATATGTCATCTTCCAATGTTTCATCCTTGCAGCTTCAAGTCTCGCTCTTTTGTCTAGTTTCTTTTACCGCCATATAATTCTTAAATAAATTTATGTAGTCTAAGAGAATTTTGTCAACTTGAAAATATTTTTCCTTATTTGATGAATTTGGAGTATAATTGAATTGAGTTTTTTGCTAATAATTAATTTAAGAACATAATTATTTATTCTCAACATTAAACGAATCAATTTAATTTTTGTTGATTCATTTTTAATAGTTAATATTAACTCCTCCCAAGTGTAAAATATTTTTCTGTAACATGGAAAAAATAAATATTATTACATTACTCAAATAAAAAAATAATTCTTATAAGGTAATTAAAATTTAATGGATTTTAAATTACCAAATGTTACGTTGCTCATATATGTGGCTAAAGTGGATTTTTTTTTTATAAATTAGCAGCGATGGTGTTTGGATATTTTTCAAACGTGATAAAGGATGTTCCCAATTGACATAGGACATGATTGAAGAATTTGTATATAGTAGTAATGACATTAAGCTAGCGATTATTGTTGAACAGACTGTTGGTATTACTGTGTTCAAAATCAGAAAAAATATAGAAGCAAACAAACGTTAGTTCAATAAACAAATCGTAAAATAATTTTGAGCCCACTGAATGCATAATGTGTCCTTAAGGAATTTAATCCCCTCACTGTTGCCCAAGGTATACGGATTAATTCCTCCCAGGATAGAACTGAATAACTATTCTGTGATAGCGGCACTTCAACTCACAGAGCTTCAGCGAACTCAACAAACGGAGCAAATCACACTTGACACTTACGTTTATTTAGAAAATAATGCAACAATATATAAAAGAGGGGAGAAGATTTTAGATTTTTCTTGTCTGATTTCATGTCTGAAAAATGAGGCCAAGCCTCTAAATTTATAGACAAAGGAAGGGTGATATGGAGAGGTGCAATCTAAAAGGTGCCTCTTCCATTTCCCATTCACACCCTTTAATAAAAACGCAACAATCCCCCACATGAATGGGGAATGGTCATATGAGGAAAAACATGCATGAAAATACTGTGTGATTCACAAATAAGGATTAATCGCATCTGGATAAGTAGGTTTCCCTTTGAACTTTCCGTAGTGAACTTATGTCGGATATACTCGGTCAATCGGTAGATTTGATATCTTTGAACCGTCGAACTTTGTTGTATACCTAGACAACCATAAGTCACACAATTAACCCTTAACCGTCTTTGGTTCTCACGGTTGTGTTCGTTTCAGCCATGAACACCGCCTGGTTTCATGAGTGCTTAGAGAATGGGCCTTTACTTCATTCCCCTTAAAGCGACTTACACTTAACACTCACATAGGTGATTTCTAAACGTGTAATCCTACAGACACACTATCTGGTCATATCCTGCCAGACTTAGAAAATCATTAAAAAGCTTTAAGCTTTATTGACTCATCAAAAAGCCTTAATGCTTTACCTTGATTTCCGAACATTGTCTTCATCACGAGAATGGGTTGAGTTATTTGACAATGTTGAACCGTCATTCATAACTTTGTTTGATCTCTTTGAACTTAGCTCTTGGGATCTCCAGTCTGCTAGGTAGAGTTACCGCCATGATGACTTGACCTAGGCCTTAGCCCCACTCCCTTCAATGATATTTCAACTGCCTCTCTAGATAGGCCTTTTGTAAGTGGATCCAACACGTTATCTCTTGACTTTACGTAGTCAATTGTGATAACACCACTAGAGAGTAGTTGTCTAACGGTATTGTATCTCCGTCGAATGTGACGAGATTTTCCGTTATACATAACGCTCCTTGCCCTGCCCATTACCGCTTGACTATCACAATGTATACACATAGGTGCCAAAGGTTTAGCCAAAATGGAATATCTTCCAAGAAATTCCGGAGCCATTCAACTTCTTCACCGGCCTTGTCTAAGGCTATATAAACTCAGTCTCCACTATAGAGCGTTCAATACACATTTGTTTGGATGATTTCCAAGACATCGCTCCTCCACCGACTGTTTAGAATCGGTTGAAGCGGTGATCTAATTTGCATCACTATACCCCTTTATTATCGCGGGATACTTATTGTAGTGCAAAGCATAATTTGGAGTATATTTCAAATACTTCAAAACTCGTTTCATTGTCATAAAAGTTCAATGCAAACTTTCTTATGTCGTAGACTAATACGTATCGACTTTCGATTGCATATCAGATTATTGACTACACTTAATGTATCAATCGTATATTATAAAAATGGCTGGAATGATTGGCATCAGTTGTGGCCACAACCTTTTAATATATAACACATTTCGCTCATTTCGCCATTTTCAAGCATGTGCATGCTATTTATTCATACATCTACATGATATGCAAATTATATCACCTTCATTCATGAAATAAATCAAACTTAGAATGGATTTTGATCATGTTCATCGGTTGGTTCACCTCATTATAGACCAACGTATTAATATATTTGTTCATGAATGGTCATGTTTATATATGTCACGACCCGGATTTCCCACCCTCGGGAGTCGTGATGGCGCCTACTCGTAGAAGCTAGGCAAGCCAAATTTAGTTTTATTTTCCTTTAATAAACAATCCCTCGACAATAATATTTAAACAATGAAAATCAACAATAATAAGCGGAAGTCTTAAATTTAAATAGCTAAGCAAGATACTGAATTCCAACATAATCTCTACCCCGGATCTGGAGTCACATACTCACGAACATCTAAGGAATACTAAATACAATGTCTGAAAGAAACATAAATCTGTTTATCCCGAATACAAAGAGATGATAGTCTAATGTAAGGATAGAAGGGAGACACTGGGCCTGCGAACGCCTGCAAGGCTACCTCGGGTCTCTCCGGACTGGAAGTATGCTCCCGAACTAAAGCTGCTGCTGTTGCTCGAAACCTGGACCTGTGCAAAAATGCACAGAGTGTAGCATCAGCACAACCGACCCCATGTGCTGGTAAGTGTCTAGCCTAACCACGGCGAAGTAGTGACGAGGCTAGACTGGACATCACATAAACCTGTGCAGATATGTATACGAATACAACAGAAAATAACAAGAACATAACAATTAAGCTGGGGAGGGGAGCATGCTTCAGGGGTAAGTTAGAAACAAATATCAGGAATAATGGTACGAACATCTATAGTTTAACTTCTAGCAATAATGAAAAGACAAGGCAACTTTCATATTTAAATCATCTGTTGCAGGCGTGCAACCCGAACCCAGTTCTCAACATCTCGTGGTAGGCGTACCACCCGCTCCCATTTCAATATCACTTGTGGTAGGCGTACCACCCGCTCCCATTTCAATATCACTTGTGGTAGGCGTACCACCCGCTCCCTTTTCAATATCACTTGTGGTAGGCGTACCACCCGCTCCCTTTAATTTCAAAACAATACACAATACAATCCCGGCAAGGGAACAATCAAAGTAATACTCTTCCCGGCAAGGGAACAATAACAACAAGTCAAACATCCCGATAAGGGAGAGTCAGCTATAACCAATCTTATTCAATTTCTTCCTGGCACAACTAATATCAATATTTAATCACAACGTTCATAGGAGCAAACAAGGGTACACAATTATCAAGTTAAGACTCACGGTCATGCTTGACACCGACGCATGGATACTCGTCACCATGCCCATACGTCGTATTCAACACAAACAAATAGCAAATATGACTCAACTCCTAATCCCTCAAGCTAGGGTTAAACCAAACACTTACCTCAACTTCCACGGCCAAATCAATCCACAACGACCGCTTTCCCTTTCGAATTCGGCTCCAACTCAATCAAATCTATACAATAACGACTTAATAATATCAATATAAGCTAAACAAATCAACCCCAATGCCTAAATATAGATTCCCAAGCTTTCTTCCCAAAATTCCAAAAATCGACCCCGGGCCCGCTTGGTCAAAGCACGAGGTTCGAACCAAATTCATATCACCCATTCTCCTACGAGCCCGAATATACAATTTGCTTTCAAATTCGACCCCAAAACGAGGTCTAAATCAAGAAAAATTGAAAAGCCCTAACTCTACCCACTTTCCCCCAATTTCAACCCTAGATTACATGATTTGAGCTTAGGAATTTGATAAATGATGATGGAAAATGAAGGAGACAAGTCAAAACAATACTTACCCAAGAAGCTTTGGTGAAGAAATGCTCTAACAATCGCCTAGAAGCTTTGGAGAAGAAAGGGTTCATGTATTTTTTGAATGAAACCCGTCACTGTTTTGTTTTTATGACTTAAAAATCACTGGGTGAAAATACTCTACGCGTTCGCGACATGGGGGTCGCATTCGCAATGAGTGGGGTCAGACAAGCATCGCGTTCGCGGGGGTAGGGGTGTGAACGCGAAGAAGGAAATACTGGGGTCCAAGGTGTTTGGCCTACGCGAACGCGTTGGCCTGTGCGCGAACGCGATGGGAAGGGGCTGGAGACCTACGCGAACGCGGTCCAGCCATCGCGAACGCGAAGAAGGAAGGAGGGCTAGGCCCTCAGAACTTGATAACTCTACGCGATCGCGATGAAGGGATGCGAATGCGAAGGAGGGAGGAATCTGAAGCTTCGCGAACGTGAAGGTGATATCGCGAACACGATGAAGGAATTCACTGTGCACCTGTTGCAGATTTTCTGCAATTTCACTAAGTTCAAAACCACCCCGAACACCTCCGAAAACACTCCCGAGCCCTTTGGGCTCCTAACCAATCACACGCACTAACTCAATCACACCCTACGAACTTAACCGTGCGATCAAATCGCCAAAATAACATCACGAACGAGGAATCAAACCTCAAAATCACTAGTTTTTCTTCAAACTTCATAAACTTTCAAATTTAGAATTTCAAGTCCGAAACACGCCAAATGACGTCCGATTTCAACCAAATTTCACAAAAAGCTCTTAAACCATATATAAGACTTGTACCGGGCGCCGGAACCAAAATACGGGCCCGATACCAACACGTTCTAACCAATTTTCATTTCAAATTTCCTTAACAATTTCAGAAAAATAATTTCTTTTAAAAAATTCATTTCTCGAGCTCGGGACCTCGGATTTCGATTCCGGGCATACGCCCAAGTCCCATATTTTTCTACGGACCCTCCGGGACCATCAAATCACGGGTCCGGATCCGCTTACCCAAAACGTTGACCAAAGTCAACTTTACTCATTTTAATACCAAATTTTTGCATTTTTCACAGAATTTCACATACAAGCTTTCCAGCTACTCGCCCGGACTGCGCACGCAAATCGAGGCAACTAAAAATGAGGTTTTCAAGGCCTCGGAAGCACGGAAAGAGAGAGAAAACAGGTGATGACCCTTTGGGTCGTCACATTCTCCATTTCTAAAACAACTGTTCGTCCTCGAACGGACAAAAGAAAGAAGTACCTGAGTTGGGAAATAGATGAGGATAACGGCTCCGCATATCAGACTCGAACTCCCAAGTCGATGCCTCAGGGGGCTGACCTCTCCACTGAACACGAACAGAGGGAAAACTCTTGGATCTCAACTGACGAACCTGCCGGTCTAGAATAGCTACCGGCTCCTCCTCATAAGATAAATCCTTGTCCAACTGGACAGTGCTGAAATCTAACACGTGGGCTGGATCGCCGTGATACCTCCGAAGCATGGATACATGAAAAACTGGGTGCACGGCTGATAAGCTAGGTGGCAATGCAAGTCTGTAAGCCACTTCTCCCACCCGATGAACCTAGGGCTAAGCTTGCCCTTCTTCCCAAATCTCATCACGCCCTTCATAGGCGACACTCGGAGCAAGACCCGCTCACCAACCATGAAAGCTACATCTCGAACCTTACGATCTACATAGCTTTTTTGCCTGGGCTGAGCTGAACGAAGCCTATCCTGAATGATCCTGACCTTGTCCAAGGCCTCCTGAACCAAATCCGTACCTATCAATCGAGCCTCTTGATCGCAGCCGTCTCAACACTACACAACGGCAGGAAGAGTGGGTAGCAATAACTGATACCCGATTAGTGGATCGGGGTCGAATTTCCACAGGGAGCTCTGAATGGAGTTGTATTGCCTGTTTAGTTTAGAATTGCGTTTGTACTTCTAATTGCACTCCTAACATTTTTTGGGGGTTTTTATATTTAAAACTATTATTGTAATCTAAGAATTAAAGCTAAATTATGATAAGGAAATATTGCTAAGTTGTGCTTAATATAGGAAAAAGGCACTAGGGTTGTGACACTACCTAGGTGGCTAGCTAACGGGTAGAAGCTACTAAGGGGAGATTGATAAATCTGGGTTTAGTGCTATAGCCGTTGCACAATTGTACTCATTCTCACACCTCTCGGTAGAGAGAACGATTTTGCCCAATTGACTCTCTCGAGACCAATTAGGTAGGCCAATTAGACCGGGCAACTAGGGCTCAAGTAGGGTAGTTACTCTTTCGAGGTTTAACCCATTAATTGGGACTACCATTCTCATGGGTCCATCCCAACTCCTTGTTGGGTTATCTTTTATGGTCATATGACTCTCTCTCTCTCAAGAAGAGTTAGACCCACTAAGCTTGAATTCATGTTTGCAACCACAAATTCTAAATTGAAACACAAAATCAACCCAAATAACAAATACCCAATCTCAATCTCACCCTAGAATGCAACACCCATTAACTACCCACGCTAGGGTTGAGCCACAACCCTAGCTAATGGGTTTAGCTAGACATAATTAAAGAAGAAACAGTAGAAATAGATGATGAAATGAACATAATAATTGATTACTACTTAAAATCTATGATATTCAAGAGTAAAATTGCCAAAATAGGCTACAAAATACTTCTCACGAGCGCAGCTCTCGTTCAGCAGCTAAAGCATCACCTAAAAATATCAAAAAGATCTATTTATACCGAGCTAGAAAATCTGGACAAAAATTCCCCTGCGGGGTAGGCGCGGACCGCGCAAAAAGGGAGCGCGACCACGTTGGCTATTGGACTCTTGAACTCTGTTCTCTGAAGTTGGGACCGCGGACCGCGCAGAATGAAGCGCGGACCGTGCAGAATGGAGCGCGGCCGCATTTCAGGACGGGCGCGAATCGCGTAAAAATGGAGCGCGGCCGCGTGGCAATACTTTGGCAAAAACACCATCTCTCTGAATCTCATCTACGCGGACCGCGTAAAAAGGAGCGCGGACCGCGCAGATTGCCCTTGAATGTCCCAGTCTCTGAATCTCCTAGCGCGGCCGCGTGGCAAAATAGTGCGGTCTGCGCTAGGTCCTCTTGTTCCCCACTTCAATTGGCCTTTGACACTTGGCAGGTTTCACTCCGTTTTGAGCCGATCTTTGACATTTGTCATCTTGTCGCTCAAACCTGCAATCAAGCGCAACTTGTAAGGATTTTGGGATTATTTTGTGGCAATTCATAACAAAAGCAATAGCAAGTAAGGGTATAATCATGTTAAAATCCTAACTTATCAACTCCCCCAAACTTAAACCTTTGCTTGTCCTCAAGCAAACAAAATAAGACCTACCCCAAAAGAGCAATCCAAGAATTTCTGGCTATCCAAAAGTACCTCAACAAGCATCAATTGGGACTAACAATTGCCCTCAATACGAATGCATCATTAACACATCTTAGGCTTTTGAAAACTATGGATCAAGTGTGCCACAAGAGCATCAAGGGTTGACACATTTCATCAAAGAGCTTTTCTCAAATACCTTGGTCATTGTGGAACCCAAACTCAAACATCCTCAACTCTCCCTAAGCGAACCTCACCTTTTAGAGTAGTGACACACAAACCGAGGTTGATGGGATTTTCACTCAATTCTCTCAAAGAGAAGGTCACAAATCCGGCTTTAGGTACCATATGCTTGCCCCTTATGTAAGTATCCACTAATGTAGGTTCCGTTCAACTCAAGATCATATAGGGCTTTTGTGGAGTCATTGTAAAGGCTTTTGGGCAAGGATAGGACATGTTTTTGTTCAAGTGGGTTCAATCTTCCCTTAAGCACTTCTTTTAATTCATTTTGGCACACTTTTCTTGACTCATTTGAGCATTTACTTCTTTTTTCAAGGGGTTAGAGAGACACACTGTCACTCTTTCTTATGCAATTCAACACATTTCTCCTTTTTCTGCTTTTTTTTTCACTCCCTTTTTCACCTTTGTTTTCTTTGAATCCCCTTTTTGACCTTATTCACTTTGGTCTTTCTTTTTGTCTTGTCTTTTCTTCCTTTTTCATTGCCTTTCTTTTCTTTTGCTTTTGTACCTTTTACCACATGATTCCTTTCTTGCCTCTCCCCCCAAACTTAGACATTTGTCATTTACTCAAGGGAAGATGTGGGTGCCAAGAGAGGGTCTCATGAAAAACGGGTATAGGCTTGTAGTTTTGGTTCTTGAAAGAAGGAAGTTTAAGGCTCAAAAGGGTTAACCAGGGAATCATTTCATTGGTAGGCTATGGAGTTGTTCAACTTAGCATTTGGATCAAGGAGAGCATATAATCACTTCTCAAGTCAAATTTCACCTAGGATATCGCCTCAACAAACATTCGGGGCAAGTTCTAGACCATCGGCTTGAGACTTGGACTCACAATTCCAATTCTCACCACACACCCTCAAGGATTGCTAAAGACAAGGAGTCGAGGGCCCACAACGACCTTAGTTACGTTTCAAGCGCACAATGGTTCAACAAGACCATATGATGAATGTTTGGTCAACACAAGAGTCTCAAGGCCACGACTTTCACCATCCTAAGCACAACATTATGTCTTTGACCATGGGATCAAAGGCAAATATGTTAGGCTCAAGTGAAGCTTTGCCTGAGGTACCCTTAACTACGCAAAATCAAAAGAAAAAAAATCAAAAACGGACTCAAACCCTTAAGAAGGTTGTCACGCCATCCATCATTGGGAAGAGCCACCCGGTTCGCACAACACTCTACCCTTGGAAAGAACCGTGGCATTAAGAAAACCAAGGGCTTATTGACAACGCCAAAACCAAAACAAAATGCTTCGAGCCTAAATACCAAGCTAAAAACGAAAATTTTTAACGAAAATAGAAAAATTGAATGAATATGTACAATGGGGAGTAGAATATACAACGGGGATGAATATATACATAAAGTAGAGAAGTAGCCAAAATTAGCAGTTATATACAGGCCAACTATCAAATCTAAAACATAAACTAAAAGTCAAATATATACAATCATCCAAATGTATCAAAATCAAAATAGTAGGGCGCACCCCCACGAATAAGAGATGGCATTGTCCCCAATGCCAACTACCAAAATAAGCATAAAAACAGAGAAAGGATATAGAATGGCTCCTCAAGCCTGATCCGTCTGCATGGGCTGATCAGTGGTCCCTTGGTCCTCTGTACCGGCAGGAACCTTAGACCGGTTCCCGGTCTGCTGCTGCTCTGCTGCTGGGACAGGGGCCGTGTAATGGACCGGCTGAACATCTGGTGGAGCAGTGGAGGTACCCTCCTGAACCTGTGCCACCTCTATCACAACACCCTCAGTGCTAGGAAGCTTCCTCTTCTTCCTTGGGTGCCTAGGCTCCTCCTGCTATGGCTGTGCTACTGCTGGATCTAGAGTTGGATCCCCCAATAGCAAGTCTAATGGCATCTGATCTGCCAAAAGCTTGTCCACATCTGCTCGCAGCTTCTTTACCGACTCCCGAGACGCCCTCGACTTTCTCATTTTCTTATGTTCCTTTGCAAGCTCCTTTAAGGCCTTGCCATGTGAGGCTACCGCCATAGTCAAGGTGGCCTGGGTCTCCAACATCTTCTCCTGGTTGGCCAGGAGCTTCTTCAATGTCTCCTCAATAGAAGGCGGAATCTGAGCAATGGCTGGTGCTGAATGTGCCTCAACTGTAGTAGCCAAAGTGGACAACTTGGATGTCGCTGCTGACATCCAGTTATTTAGACTGGCTAAAGACTGACTGAGCTGGTGGGCAGTGAACAGATGAGTCTTTGAAACAGGAACTGTCGGGTCAGTTGAAAGTGAAAGGACCTGGGGGTAAGGGGCTCACTGGTGGAAGTGGTCGGGGATGGGAGGATGGGTCCAAAGTAGAAGGCTCGTACCGCGAACTGGGNACCCTCTCTAGTACGGAATTGTGCTTGCACATGTGGGTTTAGAGGAAGAAGATCAGAGTCAATAAATTGCTTCTCCGGAATCAATTTTCTTTTGGGCCACCACTCTCGAAATCTGTGGAAGGCTATTTCACTTACAAATCTATTAGCCCATGCTTCCGGTTTTCTTGTTCTATCAACACCACCAACTTAGGGCTCACCCCCCTCACCATATCCTGCATTCTCCCCAGATAATGAAAATGTGGGGGAGGTGGAGTATTGTGCCTCACTTCTTGCTATGGATTCATCAGACGAATTCGAAATTACATTGACCGGTCTCTTGGAAGTAGGTGAAGGTGGAGGAGTGTCATGTAGTTGGAATGGGTCACAGGTGTGAGTGGGGGTTGATTCTGAGGTGATGCTCCGGGAAGGTGCATACTCACTCCCCGAAGAGTGGGAGGCAGCCCTATCAGCAGCCCGTATCAGCTTACGGGTCTTTTTAATGTTTGCCCGGGCCTGGGGAGTGAGTTTAGCAACCCGCTTTCCTTTTCCCCCTCGGGAGGAACCACCCCTCCCGGGTTGTTGTTCTTTTCCTCCTCGTTGCTTAACCATGATCTGCAAAGAAAAGTCTAACATTTTTAGTTGAAGCATATGCAGTGAATTGGATGCTACAGTTGAATGCATATTTTAGAAACAGGGTTGTAGAATGGAAGGGGCTCGGACCGCGCAAAAGTGACACGCGGACGCGCTGGGGTAGCGCGGACCGCGTAAAACTAGAACGCGGACCGCGTTTAAGATGTTCCAGTGAAACCCCTCCCTGAATCTTACCAACGCGGTCTGCACTGATTTGGACCGCGGCCGCGCTAGGCTGGCGCGGACCGCGTAGAAAGGACGCGCGGCCGCATAGGGCAGACAATGAACTGAGTATGGGGATTTTCATTTAAGTCCAATTTTTTTTGTTCAAATTATGGGTCCTAATTGTCCCTACTCAGTTACTAATCAAGAATTCATGCCCATTGTTTCACATAAACACACAAAATCTACCCTAACAGGTAAAACTAAGAGAGAAAGAAGAAAATAAGAAGTTATACTAACAGGAAGCAAATAAAATAAAAAAAAATTAAACTATGAATGAGATTAGTGAGGAATGTTACCAGGGGTTGTGAAAGTTTTAACTACTTGAAGCTAAGTCTTTTGTATGTCACAGTGAAAATTGAGAGCTCAGGTGAAAAATTGGCNGGGTTGTCTGAACCCAACTGGCTATACCATGAATAGGGGGCCACCGGCTTTGTCTTGACATCAAAACGTTTTTTCTTCACCTCCAAATCCCTAAAGTACATGGACAGAGTGTTCGGGAAGGGGTAGTTTGTGTTGGTCTCCTGTCCGACTGCAGAGATCACCCTCGAGATGATGTTGCCCACATTGAGAGGAAGCCCGGCCATGATAGATGCCACAAAAACAGCCCGGGCAAGAGGAACTGAGTGATCATGTGTGGAGGGATCAAGTATACTACAAACGAATGTCAACCAACCCTTTGCTTCAAAATTGAATGTGTTCTGTAGAATCTTTTCCCCTGCCTTCAACCATTTTGGAACAGTGCCCGGGGCTGCCAAGTACTCGGCCAACCAGGGACGCACCTCCTCAGCCATTGCCAGCTTCGCTAAGTATTCTGTTTCATCCTCCTCTTTGAACCCCAAATATTCATTCAAGGACTTCCCATCAAAAACCACCATTTTATCTGGCACCTTCGTCGCCTTTGTGTCCTTAACCACATGAGAAACATTGCAATAGAACTCTTTTACCATATGCTCATTGGCATTAATACATCTCTCCTTGAAGAAGCCCCAGCCATCTCTAGTGCGGAATTGTTCTTGTACCTTTGGGTTGAGAGGTAGAAGATCACTGTCAATGAATTGTCTCTCCGGGATCAATTTCCTCACGGGCCACCACTCTCTAAATTTGTGGAATGCTATCTCACTCACAAATCTATCTGTCCAGGCTTCAGGTTTTCTGGTTCGATCAACTCCCCCGACTTGAGGCTCATCTCCCTCAACATATCCTGCACTCTCCCCAGATAATGAAGCTGTGGGGGAGGTGGAGTATTGTTCTTCACTCCTTGCTACGGACTCATCAGACGAATCCGAGACTACGTTGATCGGTCTCTTGGAGGTGGGTGAAGGTGAAGGGGTGTCATGTAATTGAAATGGGTCAGAGGTGTGAGTGGGGGCTGATTCTGAGGTGATGCTCCGGGAAGGTGCATACTCACTCCCCGAAGAGTGGGAGGCAGCCCTATCAGCAGCCCGTATCAGCATACGGGCCTTTTTAATGTTTGCCCGGGCCTGGGGAGTGAGTTTAGCAATTCTCTTTCCCTTTCCCCCTCGGGAGGAACCACCTCTCCCGGGTTGTTGTTGTTCTTTACCTCCTCGTTTCTTAACCATGATCTGCAAAAAATACACGTCTAACATTGTTAGTTTAAGCACATGCAGTGAATTAGATGAATCACACAGGAGGGGAAAACATAGTTAATTTGCATAACACAGAAGCAGAACACAGGGGCGCGGACCGCGTAGGTCTGGAGCGCGGACCGCGCAGGGCATATGCCCCCGGTGAACCTCTCTGAATCCCCCCAACGCGGTCCGCACTGATATGGACCGCGGCCGCGTTGGGCCAGCGCGGACCGCGCAAAAATGTGACGCGGCCGCGCTGGCTAAAGTAGGCACCACAGAAGAATCCACGCGGACCGCGCAGAAAAGATGCACGGCCGCGCTGGGCCGTTTAATTGAACTGAGCTAGGGTTTAGCATTTTGGTCCATTTTTCATCAAATCTTTGTGTCCTAGTTGTCCCTACTCAATTACTCATATTGAAGTTCATGCCCAATGTTCAAGATAAACATAAAAAACTACGCTAATCATTAAACCTAAGAAAAATGAGAAGAAAATAAGAAGTTATACTACTGGGAAGCAAGCACAATAATTAAAAATTAAAACTATAAATGAAATTAGCAAGGAATGTTACCAGGGATTATGAAGATTCAACTACTTGAAGCAAAGGTCTCAGTGAATAGTAAAAATTTAAGCTCAGGAAGTCAGAGTGCGTAAAGGGTAAAATGAGGCCTAGGGTCTCTATTTATAGAAAACCTGTGGGACCCATCACTTACCTACCAGCGCGGCCGC